>NW_027618007.1:0-88850 GCF_964187855.1 Myxine glutinosa | reverse complement strand
AATAGGTTTATTTGAAATCTTTAATTTTCCACAATATAATTTACTTGCCATTTATCATTTGATGATTACGAGACAAATTCCTCTTGAGGATCGTGACAATTCATGCGCTGCGTGGAAACTTCTATTTCCAAAATGAATGAGACGATCGATGAAGAACGCAGACTTGAACAGGATGCAGCAAGAAAACGAATGAGACGGGCGAACGAGTCCATCGACGAACGTTAATGCAAACTTGCGGGGTCACCCGTGGGAATCCCACGGGCATGGATGTGTGTGACATTTCGACATATTGAGTTAGATGCTGCACATTCATTTTAACAAAATGGTTACTGGCAAGTCATCAGATCCAGAAATGGTGTAAAAACCACCGTTTAGAGGCCATTTTTCCCCGCAAAGCGGGGGTTGGCCTTTTCGGGGACCGTGGTAGTTGTTGTTTTTTTGTCCCCTTTTTGAAGCAATGTTTTACGGCCGGATGCCCTTCCTGACGCCAACCCTTTTTGCCGCCTTCAACGACAAACAGGGAATTACCAGTGAACTGGTACTCAATTAGCCGACCTCGGAAGGATGACAGGCTGAGTCAACCCCCCTGGCATTAATTCGGCGATCGACCGAGATTCGAACCCAGGATCCTAAGCCGGCACCCTAGCCGCTAGCCCAACACCAGAAATGGTGTCATGAACACAATTTATTTACGCACAAGCACAAAAGCAAGACGGGCCGATTTCCGATTCCGACGGGCCGACGGGCGAGACGGGCCGATTTCCGATTCCGACGGGCCGATTTGGAGCAAGAAAAAGAACGAGACGGGAGAAAAAGGAGAGAAACGAGACGGGGAAAGCCGATTGGAGAGGCGAGTGAGGCGCGATTGGAGAGGAGTGTGAGGCGCGATTGGAGAGGAGTGTGAGGCACGATTGGAGAGGAGTGTGAGGCGTGATTGGAGAGGAGTGTGAGGCACGATTGGAGAGGAGTGATTGGAGGGGAGTGTGAGGCACGATTGGAGAGGAGTGTGAGGCACGATTGGAGAGGCGTGTGAGGCGCGATTGGAGAGGAGTGTGAGGCGCGATTGGAGAGGAGTGTGAGGCGCGATTGGAGAGGCGTGTGAAGGATTGGAGAGGAGAGGAGTGTGAGGGATTGGAGAGGTGAGGGATTGGAAAGGAGAGGGATGTGAGGGTTTGGAGAGGAGAGGAGTGCTAGGTGGAGAGAGGAGAGTGTCAGGTGGAGACAGGAGAGTGTCAGGTGGAGACAGGAGAGTGTCAGGTGGAGAGGAGTGAGGGGTCACATATTATGTGAAATAACTAAATTCACACCATTTCTGGATCTGATGACTTGCCAGTAACCATTTTGTAAAAATGAATGTGCAGCATATAACTCAATATGTCGAAATGTCACACACATCCATGCCCGTGGGATTCCCACGGGTGACCCCGCTAGTATATTATAACACCCTTTTCTTCTTTTCCTACAAAAGGATGCTTTCGTCTTGCTCACCAAATCTATTCATTCCAAAAAATAATATATATAATACCATCTCTTACAGTTCCTCCTTTCTACATTCCCTAAACTATCCAGAACTCCACCCCTCCTCCAGTGTCCTCAAACGTATTTTTGACTCGAAGGTCTCAAACTCATTTTGCAAAAAATGTTCGTTTCCCATGAATCGTACACTTTTCAAAATCCAATCTCACCCCTCCCCTCCAAATCCTCCCCATCACCCATCCCTTTCAAATCTCCCCCCTTGTCCCTTCCCTCCCCTCCCTCCTAAACTCCCCCCACACCCCACCCCTCCGAGACTATCCCTCGCTCCTCCCCTCCTAGACTCCCCTCTCACCCCTCCTCCGCAAAGCATCCTCCCTGCTTCTTCCCCCTTCCAACTTTCACCTTCATCTCCCCAAACCTTCTGCCTCGCTCTTCCCCCTCCTCAAATAACACCTCACTGTGCCTCACCCAATCTCCATCAAACCTTTTGTCCGCCCCATTCTTCCCTTTCTCCAAGCTATTCTGAAATCTCTGAAATCTCTGACACACCTTCAACAGCTCTCCCTACCTCTTCCTCCTCTTCCACATCTTACCCTACCCCTCCCCCCCCCCCTGTTCTGGACCCGATGCTCCCCCTTCCTCTTCATTAACGGTATTGACCTCAAACATCCGGGGCCTTCGCTCCAACTTGACTGACCTCTCCATACAGGTTGCTTCTGACAAACCAGATGTGATCTGCTTAACAGAAACTTTCCTCCTTCATGATGTCTCTGATGCCTTGGTATCTCTCCCAGGTTACTCCCTCCTCCGGTATGATAGACCTGAGCCTCGTCCTGGAGGTGGGGTTGCTATCTTTATAAAAAACTCTCTTCCTCACTCGCCCTCCACTGCCCTCTCTCCACCTCACCCCCAGGAATACCTTTGGCTACGGCTTCCCCTTCGCTCCCACCTTTTGTTCATATGTGTGTTGTACCGTCCACCAAACAGTGATGACTCCATCTACATCTCACTGTCTGATAATATGGACCAACTTCTATCTACCCAACCCAACTCTCTCTTCCTCATATGTGGTGATTTCAATTGTCACCATGCCAGTTGGCTGGGTGTGGGTACCTCTCTCACCAGCCATGGCTCTTCAGCAAAGGACTTCTGCGACTCACTGGGACTGACACAATCTGTCAATTTCCCGACCCGGATCTCAGTCAACGGAGCATCTTCTCTTCTGGATTTGGTTATGACAAACTTCCCTGAAAATGTCTGCTGCTCTTCTTCTGCTCCAATCGGCTCATCTGATCATGTGCTTGTCAAAGTGGACATCTCTCTGACCATTCTCAGAGAGCCTCCTCAGCGTCGACGAGTCTGGCATTTCACTCAGGCCAACTGGCACGGTCTTCAAGCAGCCATCAATCATCTGGACTGGTCTCCCATCTCTACCGCCTCTGACATCAACTCATCCTGGGAATTCTTTCAAAGTAAATTGCTCTCTCTCATGCACAGATTTATACCATCTCGTCTTCAGTTGTCATACCCTTCCTCCCGTCCATGGTACACGGAATCTTGTGGTGAGGCTGTTGCCCTGAAACAACTTGCTTTCGTCTCCTGGAAAGCAAATCCAACGGAAGGAAATCTCATTTCCTTTCACAAAGCCCGAAACAAGTGTGTGTCCAGTGTCCACCCTCAGGAGAGCCAGGAAACAATATCTCACCATTCTCAAGACCGAACTCTCTTATCTGTCTCCCTCTTCCAAATCCTGGTGGCATCTGGTCAAATCTGTTTCTGGTGTTTGTTCCCCCTCCATCCCCTCCCTCACCTCAAACGGTTTAACGGCTGACTCCGCACGTGAAAAAGCTGAATGCCTCAACTCTGTGTTTGCCTCTAAATCTTGTGTCCCAAACCCATCCCTCTCTGTACCCACCGTACCCAGTCGTACCCAGCTGCTCCTGGACTCTGTGTCCTTTCCTCCTGACAAGGTGGAAAAGTTTCTGTCAACCCTCGACTCTGATTCTGCAACTGGTCCTGACGGCATCAGCCCACGGGTCCTAAAATCATGTTCTTCTGCTCTTTCACTCCCTCTTTCTGTTCTCTTCACCCTCTCTTTTGCTCAAGGTCATCTGCCATCTGCTTGGAAATCAGCCAACATCACCGCTTTGCACAAAAAAGGTGCAAAAACAGATCCCAGCAACTACAGACCAATCAGCCTTCTCCCAATTATCAGCAAAGTCATGGAATCCATCATTGCTTCAGATATTAAATCTTTCCTCTTCTCCAATGGCTTGATCTCTGATCATCAATTTGGTTTCAGACCTGGTCACTCTACTCTGGACATGCTGCTTCTGCTTTCTCAACAATGGATGGAGGTCCTCAACGCCAAACAGGAAATTAGAGCTGTCTCCCTTGACATTTCACGTGCCTTCGATACGGTCTGGCACCCTGCTCTGCTCACCAAACTCTCCTCCTTTGGTATCCATGGAAATCTCCACGCATGGCTGGCGGACTTCCTCTCTGGTCGTAGTCAACGTGTGGCCCTGAATGGGTTTCTCTCATCTCCTCTTCCTGTTCAGGCTGGAGTTCCCCAAGGTAGTGTTCTGGGCCCTGTGCTTTTTCTGGTCTTCATCAATGATCTCTCTGACTCTCATGAAAATCCTCTCTATCTCTTTGCTGACGACTCTACTCTCTGTCGCTCCATTCCTCATCCCTCAGATCGGCAGTCTGCAGCCTCCTCACTCTCTGCAGACCTGGACAAAATCACAGACTGGTCAAACAAGTGGAACATGTCTTTCAATCCTGACAAATCTCACACTCTTACAATGTCTCTCCGAAAGGACCGACTGGACAACCCTCCCATCTACTTTCTCAACAATCCTCTCCAAGAAGTTCTGTCGCTCACGCTTTTGGGTCTCACTATCTGCCATGATCTTTCTTGGGAAAACCACATTTCCAAGCTGGCCTCCAAAGCCAGTCGCCGACTGGGCATCCTCCGTCGTGCGAAGTCCTTCCTTGGCACACCTGAGCTCCTCACCACATACAAGGCTTTCATCCGCAGCTCAATGGAATACTGTTCCCCCCTCTGGGCTGGTGCTCCTGCCTCACACCTTGCTCGGCTTCACGCTGTTGAGGCCAAAGCTTTCAGAATCATTGGAATCTCCTGCGATGTAGTCAACACCGAGGGCCTTTCACTCACTCACCGCAGGCAGGTTGGTGGTCTTTCTGTCTTCTACCGACTCCTCTCCGGCCTTGCTCCCCCAGCTCTCTCTGTGCTCTGTCCCCCCAATATTCCTTCAGGTCGCACAAGATCTGCCTGCAACCCTCTTATGGTTAAACTGCCAAAGTCTAGGCTCTCTGCTCACCTTCACTCTTTCATTCCCCTTTTCTCCCGCCTCTGGAACAAACTCCCCCACTCCCTTCAATCCCACTCCTCCCTCCAGGTCTTTAAAACAGCTGTTCACCACCATCTCTTATCTTCCCCCATCGAAAACCTTGATCTTTTCTACCCCCGGTAATTCACCCCAGAGTCCTTGCAGTGTTCATGTTTTATTCCTCTCCCACCTCCCCCCAAGTCCTCCCGATGTCCCTGCTCTCAAATGTTGTGTTTGTGTCCTTCCCCCTCTTCCCCCTCTCTTTTGTGTCCTTCCCCCTCTCTCCCCATCTTGTCTGCCGCTCTCCTTGTTTTTTGTGTTTTGTGTGTCGGTTTGTCTTTTTGTGTGATTAATGTTAGTTCTTTCACGAGCCTCGATCTTGTATACAAAAAAATAAAAAAATAAAAAATAAATAATATAGTTAGTCAATATTGTTAATCGATATTGTTCATCAATACTGTTAATCTACATTGTTAATCAATACTGTTAATCTACATTGTTAATCAATATTGTTAATCAATACTGTTAATCTACTTTGTTAATCAATATTGTTAATCAATACTGTTAATCTACATTGTTAATCAATATTGTTAATCAATACTGTTAATCAATATTGTTAATCAATATTGTTATTGCATTATGATTAAATTTTCAACCAGGTTGGTTCAACAAATTACCAAGATATATCTGACACACAAATGAGTAAGTACAAGTTTGTCAATGAAATGAAGTGACCGCAAAATTAAAATTGATCATTTTGAAGGAGTGGCCGTCAATCGCCATATTGGTCAAAAAAAAAACTTCTTCAAATCCAGCACAAAGGGGAAAGATATGGAATGCACACCTGCGTTCCTTCACAGTGTAGCGAAGATGGGAACAGTTGTCACGTTCTTTCCATGTTAATCGAGGCACCATGTTTGGAGATGAGAAGAGCAGGTCATTGGGTGAGCAGGTGGCAGAAGATGTTGATTGAGAAATAAAGAAAGAAAGGGAAAGAGACAGAAAGACAAAAGAAGTTGAAGAGTGATATGAAGGATGTCTGTAGTGCAGAGTGGCAATCATTGCTGGAAAGAAAAGAACATAGTAAATGTAACGTCACTGTGAATAACACTGAAATTGAAATGACAGTGGAGTTACCTATGGTACTGTACTCAAGATATTCCTACAAATATTCCCGCAATATTCCCGCAAATACCCGCAAATATTCCTACAGGTCGCACAAGATCTGCCTGCAACCCTCTTATGGTTGAACTGCCAAAATCAAGACTCTCTGCTCACCTTCACTCCTTCATTCCTCTTTTCTCCCGCCTCTGGAACAAACTCCCTCACTCTCTTCAATCCCACTCCTCCCTCCAGGTCTTTATAACGGCTGTTCACCACCATCTCTTATCTTCCCCCATCCAAAACCGTGATCTTTTCTACCCCCGCTAGTTTCACCCCAATTCCACTTTTTTGAAGTACCAACTTCTGTCCTGGAAGTCCTTGGTGTCCTTGTGTTTTATACTTCTCCCACCCTCCCCCCCCTTCCCGCGCCTCCTCCCCCCGGGCCCTCTCCCTCCCACGCGTCTCCCTGCTCTCAAATGTTGTGTGCTCTCAAGTGTTTGTGTGCTTCCCCTTCTCTCCCCATCTTGTCTTCCGCTCCCTCTTTTTGTATATTTTGTTTGTCTGGTTGATTTGTTTGTGAAGTAAATGTTAGCTCTTTCACGAGCCTCGATTCAGTATACAAAAAAAAAGGAAAGAAAAAAAAAAGAAGATCAATGTTCAAAACTGAAGGCACCAGCCGACTAGTCTAGCTCGACCTGAACCTTCCCTGCCGAGCAGTTGGTGGTGCCTCGAGTTTTGAGTACTCGAGGACGAGCTGGCAAGTGTGTGGAGACCATACATACATAACCACATACGTTTGCTCCATTACAATAAGATTAAGGGTCTCTGGGTCTTTGCAATCTTAAGGGTCCTGGGGACTTAAAGGGTCTTCAAAGGTCTATGGGGTCTCGGCAGTCTAAATGGTTGAAAGGTATTTTCCAACAGTACATAATAGACGTATGCAATTAATAAACAGGATGCCACCGACGTTCAAACAGTACGTACTTAATAGATATATAGTCTCACGTAGTCACGGACAATGTTTTTTGGTTTTATATATATTTGAAGAAGAAGAAGACGTTTTGGTCACAAACATACATACATACACACATACATACACACATACATACACACACACACACACACAAACACACACACACACACACACACACACACACACACACACGTTTGCTCCATTATAATGAGACTAGCGGGGTCACCCGTGGGAATCCCACGGGCATGGATGTGTGTGACATTTCGACATATTGAGTTATATGCTGCACATTCATTTTTACAAAATGGTTACTGGCAAGTCATCAGATCCAGAAATGGTGTGAATTTAGTTATTTCACATAATATGTGACCCCTCACTCCTCTCCACCTGACACTCTCCTGTCTCCACCTGACACTCTCCTGTCTCCACCTGACACTCTCCTCTCTCCACCTAGCACTCCTCTCCTCTCCAAACCCTCACATCCCTCTCCTTTCCAATCCCTCACCTCTCCAATCCCTCACACTCCTCTCCTCTCCAATCCTTCACACGCCTCTCCAATCGCGCCTCACACTCCTCTCCAATCGCGCCTCACACTCCTCTCCAATCGCACCTCACACGCCTCTCCAATCGTGCCTCACACTCCTCTCCAATCGTGCCTCACACTCCCCTCCAATCACTCCTCTCCAATCGTGCCTCACACTCCTCTCCAATCACGCCTCACACTCCTCTCCAATCGTGCCTCACACTCCTCTCCAATCGCGCCTCACACTCCTCTCCAATCGCGCCTCACTCGCCTCTCCAATCGGCTTTCCCCGTCTCGTTTCTCTCCTTTTTCTCCCGTCTCGTTCTTTTTCTTGCTCCAAATCGGCCCGTCGGAATCGGAAATCGGCCCGTCTCGCCCGTCGGCCCGTCGGAATCGGAAATCGGCCCGTCTTGCTTTTGTGCTTGTGCGTAAATAAATTGTGTTCATGACACCATTTCTGGTGTTGGGCTAGCGGCTAGGGTGCCGGCTTAGGATCCTGGGTTCGAATCTCGGTCGATCGCCGAATTAATGCCAGGGGGGTTGACTCAGCCTGTCATCCTTCCGAGGTCGGCTAATTGAGTACCAGTTCACTGGTAATTCCCTGTTTGTCGTTGAAGGCGGCAAAAAGGGTTGGCGTCAGGAAGGGCATCCGGCCGTAAAACATTGCTTCAAAAAGGGGACAAAAAAACAACAACTACCACGGTCCCCGAAAAGGCCAACCCCCGCTTTGCGGGGAAAAATGGCCTCTAAACGGTGGTTTTTACACCATTTCTGGATCTGATGACTTGCCAGTAACCATTTTGTTAAAATGAATGTGCAGCATCTAACTCAATATGTCGAAATGTCACACACATCCATGCCCGTGGGATTCCCACGGGTGACCCCGCAAGTTTGCATTGACGTTCGTCGATGGACTCGTTCGCCCGTCTCATTCGTTTTCTTGCTGCATCCTGTTCAAGTCTGCGTTCTTCATCGATCGTCTCATTCATTTTGGAAATAGAAGTTTCCACGCAGCGCATGAATTGTCACGATCCTCAAGAGGAATTTGTCTCGTAATCATCAAATGATAAATGGCAAGTAAATTATATTGTGGAAAATTAAAGATTTCAAATAAACCTATTTAAAGTGTATTCGCACATAACTAATTTTAAAAAACGAAGAAATATCTCTCGGTAATTTCCTGAAACATATTTTACTTCCGGCTAATAATGTTGAATTAAATAAAAACGAAGAAATATATGTCGGCATCATTGTTGACGTTTTTGTGACGACTGTCATCAAACGAAAAAGTAATATATCTTAACGGAAAAGCAAAAGCGAATTTTTAATATATATCGACACGTTGCCGTCGGTGTCATGTTGGGCGGTGTATGATACACCATGACGCGATTTTTAAAAATATATCTCTGCATTTTCACGCGTGTGTGGAATGTTCTCAATTATTGCTGACACCGAGTCCAAAACCATCGATAAAAATGAAATCATATGGTGAGTTAGATTGGAGATAAAGGCGTGAGAGAGACTCAATGGCCTTGAAGTTGAAGTTACAGGCGTTTGAGAATTCATTTCGTTCTATAAACGGCAACTTTCATTGGATTTCCTTCCCGTTTTTTTTCAACCGAGTCGAAAACTATGTTAGCGACTGTGAAAAATGAAATGATATATCGAATTTTTAATATGTATCGACACGTTGCCGTCGGTGTCATGTTAGGCGGTGTATGATACACCATGACGCGATTTTAAAAAATATATCTGCATTTTCCCGCGTGTGTGGAATGTTCTCAATTATTGCTGACACCGACTCTAAAACCATCGATAAAAATGAAATCATATGGTGAGTTAGATTGGAGATAAAGGCGTGAGAGAGACTCAATGGCCTTGAAGTTACAGGCATTTGAGAATTCATTTCGTTCTATAAACGGCAACTTTCATCGGATTTTCTTCTCGTTTTTTTTCAACCGAGTCTAAAACTATGTTAGCGACTGTGAAAAATGAAATGATATATCGAATTTAAAATAGATATCGACACATTGCCGTCGGTGTCATGTTGGGCGGTGTATGATACACCATGACGCGATTTTAAAAAATATATCTCTGCATTTTCCCGCGTGTGTGGAATGTTTGTGGAAAATTAAAGATTTCAAATAAACCTATTTAAAGTGTATGCGCACATAACTAATAAAAAAAACGAAGAAATATCTCTCGGTAATTTCCTGAAACATATTTTACTTCCGGCTAATATGTTGAATGAAATAAAAACGAAGAAATATATGTCGGCATCATTGTTGACGTTTTTGTGACGACTATCATCAAACGAAATAGTAATATATCATAACGGAAAAGCAAAAGCGAATTTTTAATATATATCGACACATTGCCGGCGGTTTCATGTTGGGCGGTGTATGATACACCATGACGCGATTTTAAAAAATATATCTCTGCATTTTCCCGCGTGTGTGGATTGTTCTCAATTATTGCTGACACCGAGTCTAAAAGTAAAACCATCGATAAAAATGAAATCATATGGTGAGTTAGATTGGAGATAAAGGCGTGAGAGAGACTCAATGGCCTTGAAGTTACAGGCCTTTGAGAATTCATTTCGTTCTATAAACGGCAACTTTCATCGGATTTTCTTCCCGTTTTTTTTCAACCGAGTCTAAAACTATGTTAGCGACTGTGAAAAATGAAATGATTTATCGAATTTGATTTGAAATAAAACTGGGGGAGAGCAAGACACCACGGGCCTACAAAACAGGACTCAAAGCTATGCGAGTTAATAAAATGGTGGATATTTGTTTATAGCCACTCCCAGAATGGGTGGAGCTATGGGTGGAGCTACTCTGCAAACCGAGTAAGCCACACCCCGGACAGACACCCAACAGATAGACAGACAGACAGACAGAATCATCTACGGCTATTATAATATAGATAGCAACAATAGCAAATTTGACTTCACTGTTCCAATACTAATGGAGGGCACTGTATGGTAAAACATTGGGGTGATTGGGATTGTACATTTTTATAGAGAAGGCTGCTTCCAACCGAAAACTAAACTAGACCTACTCGGCTAATTTAAGTAACTGATACAACCGTGCGGGAGCAGTAGGACGGGTCATTCCTCTCTGGAGTATACAAATTACAGTAGATCTAGGCTCCATCTTAAGAACATCAGGGATGTGTTGTTACCAAGTTTCTTGCACAGCGCTCCTCAAGAGGCTTAAGCACTCAAGCAAGCATTCCATTCAAAACAGTTGATGAGGAACGGCTGGCTTAGCAAGAGCCAACCAACTGCTTGGTAAATGAACACACCCTTCGGGTTTCCTCCATTTCGCTTTAAGTGTTGAGCAGCAGTAGTGACCGTTTCAAAAGGTAATCAAACATGTTTGTGGTTTATAATTATTTTTTTTACTCTGGTAGGGGTGCTCCCACAAAACGCCACGATAACCTATTTATAAACGTTAACACGACGTTTGTCGAAGGAGGCAAAACCACTTGGGTAGAGGGGATATTATTAGTCCCCTACCGGTGTACACCGGAGGGGACTATAGGTTTGCACTCCGTCAGTCAGTCCGTCAGTCCGTCAGCCTGTCAGTCTGTCAGTCTGTCAGTCAGTCCGTCACGCAAAGAACAGTTTTCCGGACTTTTTTTCTAAACTCTTAATGCTAATGTTTTCAAACTTGGCACATGGTTTCCTCATGATAAGTTACAGATCAAGTTCGAATTTCAAGTTCGAACATTTTTGACAAAGTTATTGCAATTTGAACTTTGGTAATTCTGATAATTCTTATGATCCTTAACTCAGTGTCATTTTAAGTTTTATTTTCCTTTAAAAAAAGATTTTCAACGCAATAATTGGACCGATTGAGATCGAATTTTCACCATAGGAGGAACTCGGTCTGTGGAATATTTTAATGGTAATTATGACGTCACAGGTCACGTGATTCTGCCGCCATATTGTTTTTCGTGAAAACACGAAAACCCCTTTTTCTCTGCAACGGCTGAACAGATCGATGCCAAACTTTGCAGGCAGAATCGCATACCCATGACGAACAAAAAAGTCAGCGAGCATGACGTCATGCATCACATGGTTTCAGAGTTATGACGTTTTTAAGCATGAACCTTTAAAACCGAGCTCCTCCCTCATTTTTGATCCAATCGAGGGGAAACTTCACAGATCTGTTCAGCATGTCAGTCTACTAAAATGTCCTTTTGGAATTTGCGATAGGGCACGTGGTTTGGCAGATATTGTTAATTAAACGAAAATATTTTTAAAATGGATATCTCTTGAATCGCTAGTACCTCAGACCGTGAGTTGGTAATTATATAATTCACACAGTGCAATACGTGCAGGCCACTCCACGGAGCGACCTTGCGGGCTTATCAACGAGGCGAGGCGTGACACACGTGTCTCAGCATACCTCAGATCAAGTTTGAAAACCAGCATCAACCGTGCATAAATTTGCATATTCGATCATTTTTGACAAAGTTATGGCACTTTGAACTTTGGTAGGGGACATGTATTGCAGCGCAATACTCAGAATGCTTGTTATTATTAACATTGTTTTGTAATAACATTAATATTGTTACGTTTGTGGGGGTAGGTGACGAATTGCCATAATTGAGATATGAATGCATAAATTAGCATGGACCGTGGACGCGTAGAAAGCCCATTTCGATGTACATAAGCAGGGTAAACCCTGAGCTTAAGAGTGTTTATGTGTCACCACACGGAGGGTGATTTTTGTGTTAGTTAGATAGGGTTTAAGGATAATTCCCAGTATGTAATTGCCTCCTGTGATATTCCCTTATGTTTTTACATTCATTCGGCCAGCCAGGCAAATGCTCCATTAAACCATGACAACCGAGATAATGCCGACAGAGACCCAAACATTTCCTGATCGACAATAAACCCCGCCCCACCAACCGTCTAAGGAAAAAGGCCCCACCCATTAAAGGCATATAATCGGTGGGCAGTCAAGAAGGCCGTGAAGCCCCGCCCCAGAAGTGCATGATTGGTCATATGACATCAGAGAGCTGGAAGGTACAAGGAGGAGTAAAGAGGAAGAATCAGTCTCTTTCTCTCTCTCTGGTGCTGGCTTCGTGGAGGGCGGTCACGTTTCTAGTGTGCTGTGAAGGGAACATTTCGGAGCTTTGTGGATCCTTTGCCCCACCCGTTGAAGGAGGAGGTGTTGATCGACTCTGCTTTTCGGGGGTAGAGAGAGCCGCATCTCACTTGGCGGTGGAAGTGAGAAGGGGCCGGTTGGCTGCTTGCTTCGCACCTGGGAATTTTCGACGAGCGGTTTTGGCGCCATTGCTGGAGCGTTTACCCGCGTGGGTGACTGCACGGACTGCTGCTACCATCAAGCTCCCCAGTGCATTTTTGGGACACAAAGCTAAGTGCCGGCACTATAAAAAGGGAATATTTATTTTCTTTTATCATTCCCCTGTTGTGTAATTGTGTCTGAATGGATGATCTTCACCGTAGGAATGATAGTTTTTACCTCACCTTTCATTTTTATCGTACCGCATTCATTAAATTCATTTATGGTGCATTTTATTCTTGTGTCATGTTCTTTGTTCTGTGGGTTTCGGATTAGACCCCGTGTGCTCGTATAGGTACATCCTCAGTTATTGCCTGTCCTCTGCGTGCCAAAAAGATACCGACGTGTTTCGAATTGCTGCCTCTGAGTTAACCGATCGGCTATCCGTCTGAGGCCAGTGTTCATTGGCCACGGACGTTACAATATTATGCTTTTGGTATTAATATTGACCTTGTAAAAACGCCACGACAAAGCTATCTTATCACGGATATACACCTCAACACACAACTCCATTGGTGGAGAAAACACCCTTGGGGAGGGGGGCAAATTAATTTGCTACAACCTTCATCATGTGATCCTTAGTCTTCCTGTCAAGTTTGATTGAGATTGGATAAGTAACGACGGAATGTATCGTGGTCGGACAGACAAATGCAAAATTGCTTATTTTTAGGATGATCATAAACAAGAGCAGACCCGGTCTCGAGTGGTCTGCTCTTGCTTAAATATTACTTAAAGTAGCAGAGTTGATCTTGTTATCTCCGTCACCGAAAGTGGATGGACGGTATGTTTCCACCCTTTTTTGTCTGTCTGTTTGTATGTCTGTGAGCAGGATATCTCAGTTAAAGATGGATTTGGGCCAAATTTGGTGGAGAGGTTGGGTGTGTGACAAGGACGAAATTTGATGGAGAGGTTGGGTGGTGTGTGACAAGGACGAAATTTGATGGAGAGGTTGGGTGTGTGACAAGGACGAAATTTGATGGAGAGGTTGGGAGTGTGACAAGGACGAAATTTGATGGAGAGGTTGGGTGAGTGACAAGGACGAAATTTGATGGAGAGGTTGGGTGGTGTGTGCCAAGGACGAAATTTGATGGAGAGGTTGGGTGGTGTGTGACAAGGACGAAATTTGATGGAGAGGTTGGGTGTGTGACAAGGACGAAATTTGATGGAGAGGTTGGGAGTGTAACAAGGACGAAATTTGATGGAGAGGTTGGGTGAGTGACAAGGACGATATTTGATGGAGAGGTTGGGTGGTGTGTGACAAGCACGAAATTTGATGGAGAGGTTGGGTGGTATGTGACAAGGATGAAATTTGATGGAGAGGTTGGGTGTGTGACAAGGACGAAATTTGATGGAGAGGTTGGGTGAGTGACAAGGACGATATTTGATGGAGAGGTTGGGTGGTGTGTGACAAGCACGAAATTTGATGGAGAGGTTGGGTGGTATGTGACAAGGATGAAATTTGATGGAGAGGTTGGGTGTGTGACAAGGACGAAATTTGATGGAGAGGTTGGGTGGTGTGTGATAAGGACGAAATTTGATGGAGAGGTTGGGTGTTGTGTGACAAGGACGAAATTTTATGGAGAGGTTGGGTGTGTGACAAGGACGAAATTTGATGGAGAGGTTGGGTGGTGTGTGACACGACGAAATTTGATGGAGAGGTTGGGTGGTGGGTGACAAGGACGAAATTTGATGGAGAGGTTGGGTGTGTGACAATGACAAAATTTGATGGAGAGGTTGGGTGTGTGACAAGGACGAAATGTGATGGAGAGGTTGGGTGTGTGACAAGGACGAAAGTAGATGGAGAGGTTGGGTGTGTGACAAGGACGAAATTTGATGGAGAGGTTGGGTGTGTGACACGGACAAAATTTGATGGAGAGGTTGGGTGGTGTGTGACAAGGACGAAATTTGATGGAAAGGTTGGGTGTGTGACAATGACGAAATTTGATGGAGAGGTTGGGTGTGTGACAATGACGAAATTTGATGGAGAGGTTGGGAGTGTGACAAGGACGAAATTTGATGGAGAGGTTGGGTGTGTGACAAGGACGAAATTTGATGGAGAGGTTGGGTGTGTGACAAGGATGAAATTTGATGGAGAGGTTGGGTGGTGTGTGACAAGGACGAAATTTGATGGAGAGGCTGGGTGTGTGACAAGGACGAAATTTGATGGAGAGGTTGGGTGTGTGACAAGGACGAAATTTGATGGAGAGGTTGGGTGGTGTGTGACAAGGACGAAATTTGGTGGAGAGGTTGGGTGTGTGACAAGGACGAAATTTGATGGAGAGGTTGGGTGTGTGACAAGGACGAAATTTGATGGAGAGGTTGGGTGTGTGACAAGGACGAAAGTAGATGGAGAGGTTGGGTGTGTGACAAGGACGAAATTTGATGGAGAGGTTGGGTGGTGTGTGACAAGGACGAAATTTTATGGAGAGGTTGGGTGGTGTGTGACAAGGACGAAATTTGATGGAGAGGTTGGGTGTGTGACAAGGACGAAATTTGATGGAGAGGTTGGGAGTGTGACAAGGACGAAATTTGATGGAGAGGTTGGGTGAGTGACAAGGACGATATTTGATGGAGAGGTTGGGTGGTGTGTGACAAGCACGAAAATTGATGGAGAGGTTGGGTGGTATGTGACAAGGACGAAATTTTATGGACAGGTTGGTGTGACAAGGACGAAATTTGATGGAGAGGTTGGGTGGTGTGTGACGAGGATGAAATTTAATGGAGAGGTTGGGTGTGTGACAAGGACGAAATTTAATGGAGAGGTTGGGTGTGTGACAAGGACGAAATTTGATGGAGAGGTTGGGTGGTGTGTGACACGGACGAAATTTGATGGAGAGGTTGGGTGGTGGGTGACAAGGACGAAATTTGATGGAGAGGTTGGGTGTGTGACAATGACGAAATTTGATGGAGAGGTTGGGTGTGTGACAAGGACGAAATGTGATGGAGAGGTTGGGTGTGTGACAAGGATGGAAGTAGATGGAGAGGTTGGGTGTGTGACAAGGACGAAATTTGATGGAGAGGTTGGGTGTGTGACACGGACGAAATTTGATGGAGAGGTTGGGTGGTGTGTGACAAGGACGAAATTTGATGGAGAGGTTGGGTGTGTGACAATGACGAAATTTGATGGAGAGGTTGGGTGTGTGACAATGACGAAATTTGATGGAGAGGTTGGGAGTGTGACAAGGACGAAATTTGATGGAGAGGTTGGGTGGTGTGTGACAAGGACGAAATTTGATGGAGAGGCTGGGTGTGTGACAAGGACGAAATTTGATGGAGAGGTTGGGTGTGTGACAAGGACGAAATTTGATGGAGAGGTTGGGTGTGTGACAAGGACGAAATTTGATGGAGAGGTTGGGTGTGTGACAAGGACGAAATTTGATGGAGAGGTTGGGTGGTGTGTGACAAGGACGAAATTTGATGGAGAGGTTGGGTGGTGTGTGACAAGGACGAAATTTGATGGAGAGGTTGGGTGTGTGACAAGGACGAAATTTGATGGAGAGGTTGGGAGTGTGACAAAGACGAAATTTGATGGAGAGGTTGTGTGTGTGACAAGGACGAAATTTGATGGAGAGGTTGGGTGTGTGACAAGGACGAAATTTGATGGAGAGGTTGGGTGGTGTGTGACAAGAACGAAATTTGGTGGAGAGGTTGGGTGTGTGACAAGGACGAAATTTGATGGAGAGGTTGGGTGTGTGACAAGGACGAAATTTGATGGAGAGGTTGGGTGGTGTGTGACAAGGACGAAATTTGATGGAGAGGTTGGGTGTGTGACAAGGACGAAATTTTATGGAGGTTGGGTGGCATGTGACACGGACGAAATTTGATGGAGAGGTTGGGTGGTGTGTGACAAGGACGAAATTTGATGGAGAGGTTGGGTGTGTGACAATGACGAAATTTGATGGAGAGGTTGGGTGTGTGACAAGGACAAAATTTGATGGAGAGGTTGGGTGTGTGACAATGACGAAATTTGATGGAGAGGTTGGGAGTGTGACAAGGACGAAATTTGATGGAGAGGTTGTGTGTGTGACAAGGCCGAAATTTGATGGAGAGGTTGGGTGTGTGACAAGGACGAAATTTGATGGAGAGGTTGGGTGTGTGACAAGGACGAAATTTTATGGAGAGGCTGGGTGTGTGACAAGGACGAAATTTTATGGAGAGGTTGGGTGTGTGACAAGGACAAAATGATTCGATTTAGGTGAAAATCTGGATCTGGATCAGGACATGAGAGTTGATTTTATTCTAAGTGATTCTTCACATTTGAGAGATAGGGCCAAAAACGATACATAGCACGATATCTCAAAAAATTATGGACAGACTCGGACAGAACCTGGAGGACAGATTGGGTATGTTACAAGAACAAGCTGATTCGATTTTGATGAAAATCCGGATCCGACCCATCAGTGGCATACAAAAGATAAAATGTTCAGCGTTGTGGAGGTATGTGGTCTGGTCTAACGAGTACCCTTTCAGTTTACTTTTTGGTTGGAAGCGCCCTCCTTATTCTTCAAAACAAATTAATTATATACATATATATTATACATACCTGCACGAAACTCACCTTGTAGCAGGATTTGAGAAGCATCTTTCAGCAAGCCACCAGTTTTGTAAAATGCGCTTTGCCAGTATTTCCTTACATTGATAATTTTCCTCTGTGCCCAAGACGCACTCCACCCCCCTCTCTTGCACACTACAAAACCCAGTGTTTCCATGGTCAGATGACTGTGATAACCGCAGTAAGAAAACATTTTGCAATTTCACATGCAAACTCGTATTTTCCAAGAAATGATAAAAATACAACCATTTCTTCGAAAAAAAAATGATGGATTTCATCAACTGAGAGTTGATAAAAGTACATTTGACCACAATGTGGAATGACATGTGGACGAAGTTCAAACAAAGTATTAAAGCGCGGCGTTACGCGCGCTGCTTGCGAGCAAGGAGGAAGCGGACAAGCGGTAACATATAAACGTCTTTATTGTAAGAGCTCACTGTAACACTGGCCCGCTCCGGGCTGGGCGCCCGGTGTATATCATGAGGCCACGCCTACTCCTCGGGCGAGGCCACCGCCCACTTGGTGCGCGGGATGATGTCACCACGCCAGTGGGCTTTTGTGTCCGCCACACGCGCCCCCCCAGAATTCCCGCGCACCTGGAGGGCCAGTTTGCGGGGCAGACGAATGACCCGGCCGAAGCGCCCCCTGGCGATCGGCGGCGTCCGGGGTGCAGGGATGCCAGGTGGGATGCCCCTGGCTGCCCCTGGGATGGGTGCAGGACCGGGGGGCGGCGTGGCGGTGGGGCTGGGCGGTGCCGGGGGTCTGCCCGCAGGAGGGCGGCCCCGACGTGGGGGTCGGGCCACTGGCAGTGGATGGTCCACATCGAGGTGGGCCGGCTTGAGGCGGTCTACCGAAACGCGGTCAGGAGTACCGCCGATGTCCAGGGTGAAGTGCTTCGCCCCGGTCTCCAGCACGCGGAAAGGCCCGTCGTACGGGGGCCGCAGTGGTGTCCGATGGGCATCCTGGCGGACGAAGACGTACTCCGCCGCGTGAAGCTCCGGGGCGACGTGCGTCGGTGGGTGCCCGTGGCATGCCGTTGGCACCGGGGCGAACCTCTGGGCGGTCTCTTGCAGAGCGGAGCGCTGCTGTGCCGCGGACCATGGTGCCGTGGAGTCGGGGAGGAATTCCCCAGGCACCCGCAGCGGTTGCCCGAAGACCAACTCCGCCGCGGATGCACGCAGGTCCTCCTTGGGCGCCGTCCGGAGGCCCAGCAGGACCCAGGGGAGCCTGTCGACCCAGCCGCCGTCGCGGAGGGTGGCCCGGAGCGTGGCCTTCAATGAGCGGTGAAATCGCTTACACAGGCCGTTAGCCTGGGGGTGGTAGGCCGTGGTTCGGTGCAGCCGGACCCCGAGCCCCTGCGCAACCGCCCCCCAGAGCTCCGAGGTGAACTGGGGGCCGCGGTCAGATGAGATGTCTGAGGGGGCGCCGAACCGGGCGACCCAGGTGGCGATGAAAGCCTGCGCGACATCGGCCGCCGTTGTCGACGCCAAGGGCACGGCCTCCGGCCACCGGGTGGTGCGGTCCACCATGGTGAGGACGTAGGTGAAACCCCGCGAGGGGGGCATAGGTCCCACCAGGTCCACGTGGACGTGGTCAAACCGGCGTTCCGGCACCGTGAACGGGGCCAACGGGGCCTGGGTGTGCCGGTGCACCTTGGCGCGCTGGCACGCGAGGCACGTCCTGGCCCAGCCGCGGACGGCCTTCCGGAGGCCATGCCAGACGAACTTGTCGGCGATCAGCCTTTGGGAGGCCCTCGCGCCCGGGTGGGACAGGTCGTGGATGGCGTCAAACACCTGGCGCTGCCAGCCCGCGGGCACGATGGGGCGAGGACGCCCGAGGGAGACGTCGGACAAGAGGGCCGCGCCCGCGCCGTCGAACGGCACCTCGGTGACGCGGAGGCCCGTGACGGCGGTCCGCAAGGCCTGGACGTCGGGGTCAGCGGCCTGGTCTGCTGCCATCCGGGCATAGTCGATGCCGAGGTGGACTGCGTGGGCGACGGCCCGGGAAAGGCAATCCGCCACCGGGTTGTCCTTCCCCGCGACGTGCTGGATGTCTGTCGTGTACTCGGACACGGGCCACCCCGTGCTTGACGGCCCCCGCCGAGAAGGTGGGCCGCGTGAGGGCCGGGAAGCCGGTGAGGAGGCGGGTGAATGCGTCCGCTGCCAGAAGCGTACAGACCAACGTGGCCGGAACCGAACCGTTCGGCAAGCCGCTTGGCAAGCCGCTCGTTGAGCTGGGCAACGCACAAGCGAGCGAGCTGAACGTCTCGGCCTGGACAAGACGTCTGCGCATGACGTCGACCAGGAGCCCATTAGCGCACAGGAAGTCCGCGCCAAGCAGTGCCATGGGCACGTCGGCGGTGACGAACGTCCATCGGAAAACCTGCCCTCCAAACCGCAGAGAGAGGCAGCGTTTTCCGTACGTACGGATGGGCGTCCCGTTCGCGGCAAGCAGCGCGGGGCCCCCACCCGCGGCGTGCTTGTCTGACGTGCCGGCGGGAATGACACTCACCTGCGCTCCCGTGTCGCACAGGTAACGGCGCCCGGAGAAGGTGTCCGTTATGAACAGCAGGCTGCTCGAACGGCCGGCGCTCATCGCCACTATTGAGCGCCGGCCCGGGCGTTTCCCGACCTGTTGAAGGAGCATGGCGGATGACACTGCCGAACTTCGTGGCCGAACTTGGCGTGGAACCAGCACCAGGTGGTGGAGCTGGAGGAGCGCGGCTGGCTCTGCCAGGCCGGTGGAGTTGGCGGGTTTCCCCGCGGTGGCGGTTTTCGCCGCGGCGGTGGGCGGGGCGTGGCGGCGTTCACGAGGTGCGTATACGCATGCTGTGTATGCTGTAGAAGCTGATGCTGTGGAACATGCTGCGTATGCTGTAGAAGCTGATGCTGTGGAACAGCAGCATCAGCAGCATCAGCAGCATCAGCCTCGAGGGCCGTGACGGCCACGCCGACTCTCGCCCGCGTGTCCGAAGCGGCGAAGTACCTGTCCGCCTCGGCTGCCAATGCTCGGGGTTCCGTTAGCCCGGTCCCGGCCAACACGAGGCGAACCTGCGCTGGAAGTTGGCGCCGGAAAAGCGCCCGGAATAGGGAACCGGGGGCTTCGTCGCCCAACAGTGACAGCATATGGTCCATTCGGACCGACGGGCGCGTGTCACCGAGCTCGGGGAGATCCAGGAGGCGGTTGGCCCGTGCGTCGTCCGTGAGGCCGAACGTGGCTAGGAGTAGCCGCTTGAGTGCCTCGTACTTGTGGCCGTCCGGTGGGTGGCGAAGGACGGACACAACTCGAGCGGCCGTGCCGGGCCCGAGGGAGGCGACGACGTGGCAATAGCGCGTGTCATCGCCGGTGAGGCGCCGAAGCTGAAATTGGGCTTCGGCCTGGACGAACCAGACTTCGGCCTGAGCCTCCCAAAATTCCGGAAGTTTGACGAAGTTGGCCATGGCAATGGCGTCGCGTGTGGAAGGATCGCTCCGGCAGATCCAACGTCGAGGGGGTCACCAGTAAAGCGCGGCGTTACGCGCGCTGCTTGCGAGCAAGGAGGAAGCGGACAAGCGGTAACATATAAACGTCTTTATTGTAAGAGCTCACTGTAACACTGGCCCGCTCCGGGCTGGGCGCCCGGTGTATATCATGAGGCCACGCCTACCCCTCGGGCGTGGCCACCGCCCACTTGGTGCGCGGGATGATGTCACCACGCCAGTGGGCTTTTGTGTCCGCCACAGTATCCTGTTTTGCTCTGATCGGGTTAATGCTCAAAAGGTCAGCCACACCTGGTTTCCCACGGGGGTCAAACATGCACTTAACAACTCGTAATTGATAGAATGTATTGTTTATCTTGTCCACCCACAGAGACCTACACCAACCTTCACAGAGACTCGTTTTTCGTCATTACATTGAAACCCTTTTGTTTAATTTACTCAATTAAACCAATTCCTCACGCTATGTTTTCGTACTTTTCATCCATAACACGACAAGTTGGTCGACTCACACGAGCTAAACATTACAAACCGTTTGAAGTTTCCATGTTTATTCACTTCACTCCACCTTTCAGGCTCCAAATCCACGACTATGATTGGATTATAAAACCTCAGAAAATGTTTCAATTGGGGAATCAAACACCTTATATAAAACAGCACAAATACGCAATCACGAGGAAGCAGAAAACACACACAGAGACACACACACACACACACACACACACACACACACACACACACACACACACACACACACACACACACACACACACACACACACACACACACACACACACACACACACACACACACACACACACACACACACACACACACACCAGGGCCATCTGCAGCTGTTGAGGAACTCAGGTCGGGTGTGAAACAGCAAAGGTTTTACCTTGTGTGGTTTTTCCTGTACCACCACCCAAAAATATCAGTGTCTAATGACCAGAAAAGTGAAACACACAAATATATGAAGGAATTTACAAATGTAGAACTATCAAATGTGAAAGAGCATAGTGTCCATGAAAATGAGGTGGGGATCTAATAATGTAGTTTCACTTGTCATGAACAACCACAAAGCATAAAGACAGACGAATGGAAACATAACAGATCCAGATGATGTGATTTGCAATAAGGATGAAGCACCGTTCAAGGGTGGGATGTCTGATTGCGTTGTCCGAGGAGTGGGATGACTCATTGCGTTGTCCGAGGAGTGGGATGTCTGATTGCATTGTCTGAGGGGTGGGATGTCTGATTGCGTTGTCTGAGGGGTGGGATGTCTGATTGCGTTGTCCAATGGGTGGGATGTCTGATTGCGCTGTACAAGGGCTTGATGTCTGATTGCGTTGTCCGAGGAGTGGGATGTCTGATTGCGTTGTCTGAGGAGCGCGATGTCTGATTGCGCTGTCCGAGGAGTGGGATGTCTGATTGCGCTGTCCGAGGGGTGGGATGCCTGATTGCGTTTTCCGAGGAGTGGGATGTCTGATTGGGCTGTACAAAGGCTTGATGTCTGATTGCGCTGTGCAAATGTGGGACGTCTGATTGCGTTGTCCGAGGAGTGGGATGTCTGATTGGGCTGTACAAAGGCTTGATGTCTGATTGCGCTGTGCAAATGTGGGACGTCTGATTGCGCTGTCCGAGGGGTGGGATGTCTGATTGTGTTGTCCGAGGAGTGGGATGTCTGATTGGGCTGTACAAAGGCTTGATGTCCGATTGCGCTGTGCAAATGTGGGACGTCTGATTGCGTTGTCCGAGGAGTGGGATGTCCGATTGCGTCGTCCGAGGAGTGGGATGTCTGATTGCGTTGTCCGAGGAGTGGGATGTCTGATTGCGCTGTCTGAGGGTTGGGATGTGTGATTGCGTTGTCCCAGGGATGGGATGTCTGATTGCGTTGTCTGAGGAGTGGGATGTCCGATTGCGTCGTCCGAGGAGTGGGATGTCTGATTGCGTTGTCTGAGGAGTGGGATGTCTGATTGCGGTGTCTGAGGGTTGGGATGTGTGATTGCGTTGTCCCAGGGATGGGATGTCTGATTGCGTTGTCTGAGGAGTGGGATGTCCGATTGCGTCGTCCGAGGAGTGGGATGTCTGATTGCGTTGTCTGAGGAGTGGGATGTCTGATTGCGCTGTCCGAGGGGTGGGATGTCTGATTGCGGTGTCTGAGGGTTGGGATGTGTGATTGCGTTGTCCCAGTGATGGGATGTCTGATTGCGTTGTCCGAGGAGTGGGATGTCCGATTGCGTCGTCCGAGGATTGGGATGTCTGATTGCGTTGTCCGAGGGGTGGGATGTCTGATTGTGCTGTCCGAGGGGTGGGATGTCTGATTGCGTTGTCCGACGGGTGGGATGTCTGATTGTGCTGTCCGAGGGGTGGGATGTCTCATTGCGTTGTCAGAGTGGTGGGATGTCTGATTGCGCTGTACAAGGACTTGATGTCTGATTGTGCTGTCCGAAGGTGAGATGTCTGATTGCGTTGTCTGAAGGTGGGATGTCTGATTGTGCTGTCCGAAGGTGGGATGTCTGATTGTGCTGTCCGAAGGTGGGATGTCTGATTGCATTGTCCGAGGGGTGGGATGTCTGATTGTGCTGTCTGAAGGTGGGATGTCTGATTGCGTTGTCCGAAGGTGGGATGTCTGATTGCGTTGTCCGAAGGTGGGATGTCTGATTGCGTTGTCCGAAGGTGGGATGTCTGATTGCGTTGTCCGAAGGTGGGATGTCTGATTGCGTTGTCCGAAGGTGGGATGTCTGATTGCGTTGTCCGAAGGTGGGATGTCTGATTGCGTTGTCCGAAGGTGGGATGTCTGATTGCGTTGTCCGAAGGTGGGATGTCTGATTGTGCTGTCTGAAGGTGGGATGTCTGATTGCATTGTCCGAGGGGTGGGATGTCTGATTGTGCTGTCTGAAGGTGGGATGTCTGATTGCATTGTCCGAAGGTGGGATGTCTGATTGTGCTGTCCGAAGGTGGGATGTCTGATGGCATTGTCTGAAGGTGGGATGTCTGATTGTGCTGTCCGAAGGTGGGATGTCTGATTGCATTGTCCGAAGGTGGGATGTCTGATTGCGTTGTCCGAAGGTGGGATGTCTGATTGCATTGTCCGAAGGTGGGATGTCTGATTGTGCTGTCCGAAGGTGGGATGTCTGATTGCATTGTCCGAAGGTGGGATGTCTGATTGCGTTGTCCGAAGGTGGGATGTCTGATTGTGCTGTCCGAAGGTGGGATGTCTGATTGCATTGTCCGAGGGGTGGGATGTCTGATTGTGCTGTCCGAAGGTGGGATGTCAGATTGCGTTGTCCGAAGGTGGGATGTCAGATTGCGTTGTCCGAAGGTGGGATGTCTGATTGCGTTGTCCGAGGGGTGGGATGTCTGATTGCGTTGTCCGAAGGTGGGATGTCTGATTGTGCTGTCCGAAGGTGGGATGTCTGATTGCATTGTCCGAAGGTGAGATGTCTGATTGTGCTGTCCAAAGGTGGGATGTCTGATTGCATTGTCCGAAGGTGGGATGTCTGATTGTGCTGTCAGAAGGTGGGATGCCTGATTGCGTTGTCTGAAGGTGGGATGTCTGATTGCATTGTCCGAAGGTGGGATGTCTGATTGTGCTGTCCGAATGTGGCATGTCTGATTGTGCTGCCCGAATGTGGGATGTCTGATTGTGCTGTCCGAGAGGTGGGATGTCTGATTGTGCTGTCCGAAGGTGGGATGTCTGATTGCATTGTCCGAAGGTGGGATGTCTGATTGTGCTGTCTGAAGGTGGGATGTCTGATTGCGTTGTCCGAAGGTGGGATGTCTGATTGTGCTGTCCGAAGGTGGGATGTCTGATTGTGCTGTCCGAGGGGTGGGATGTCTGATTGTGCTGTCCGAAGGTGGGATGTCTGATTGCATTGTCCGAAGGTGGGATGTCTGATTGTGCTGTCCGATGGTGGGATGTCTGATTGCATTGTCAAAAGGTGGGATGTCTGATTGCGCTGTACAATGGCTTGATGTCTGATTGCGTTGTCCGAAGGTGGGATGTCTGATTGTGCTCTCCGAAGGTGGGATGTCTGATTGCATTGTCAAAAGGTGGGATGTCTGATTGCGCTGAACAAGGGCTTGATGTCTGATTGTGCTGTCCGAAGGTGGGATGTCTGATTGTGCTGTCCGAGGGGTGGGATGTCTGATTGTGCTGTCCGAAGGTGGGATGTCTGATTGCATTGTCCGAAGGTGGGATGTCTGATTGTGCTGTCCGAAGGTGGGATGTCTGATTGCATTGTCAAAAGGTGGGATGTCTGATTGCGCTGTACAATGGCTTGATGTCTGATTGCGTTGTCCGAAGGTGGGATGTCTGATTGTGCTGTCCGAAGGTGGGATGTCTGATTGTGCTGTCCGAGAGGTGGGATGTCTGATTGTGCTGTCCGAAGGTGGGATGTCTGATTGCATTGTCCGAAGGTGGGATGTCTGATTGTGCTGTCCGAAGGTGGGATGTCTGATTGTGCTGTCCGAGGGGTGGGATGTCTGATTGTGCTGTCCGAAAGTGGGATGTCTGATTGCATTGTCCGAAGGTGGGATGTCTGATTGCGTTGTCCGAAGGTGGGATGTCTGATTGTGCTGTCCGAAGGTGGGATGTCTGATTGCATTGTCCGAGGGGTGGGATGCCTGATTGTGCTGTCTAAAGGTGGGATGTCAGATTGCGTTGTCCGAAGGTGGGATGTCAGATTGCGTTGTCCGAAGGTGGGATGTCTGATTGCGTTGTCCGAGGGGTGGGATGTCTGATTGCGTTGTCCGAAGGTGGGATGTCTGATTGTGCTGTCCGAAGGTGGGATGTCTGATTGCATTGTCCGAAGGTGAGATGTCTGATTGTGCTGTCCAAAGGTGGGATGTCTGATTGCATTGTCCGAAGGTGGGATGTCTGATTGTGCTGTCAGAAGGTGGGATGCCTGATTGCGTTGTCTGAAGGTGGGATGTCTGATTGCATTGTCCGAAGGTGGGATGTCTGATTGTGCTGTCCGAATGTGGCATGTCTGATTGTGCTGTCCGAATGTGGGATGTCTGATTGTGCTGTCCGAGAGGTGGGATGTCTGATTGTGCTGTCCGAAGGTGGGATGTCTGATTGCGTTGTCCGAAGGTGGGATGTCTGATTGTGCTGTCCGAAGGTGGGATGTCTGATTGCGTTGTCCGAAGGTGGGATGTCTGATTGTGCTGTCCGAAGGTGGGATGTCTGATTGTGCTGTCCGAGGGGTGGGATGTCTGATTGTGCTGTCCGAAGGTGGGATGTCTGATTGCATTGTCAAAAGGTGGGATGTCTGATTGCGCTGTACAATGGCTTGATGTCTGATTGCGTTGTCCGAAGGTGGGATGTCTGATTGTGCTGTCCGAAGGTGGGATGTCTGATTGCATTGTCAAAAGGTGGGATGTCTGATTGCGCTGAACAAGGGCTTGATGTCTGATTGCGTTGTCCGAAGGTGGGATGTCTGATTGTGCTGTCCGAAGGTGGGATGTCTGATTGCATTGCCGAGGGGTGGGATGTGTGTTTGGGGAGGGACGTGTGCTGCAGGTTGTGTGGTTGTGTTGAGGAGGGACGTGTGCTGCAGGTTGTGTGGTTGTGTTGAGGAGGGACGTGTGCTGCAGGTTGTGTGGTTGTGTTGAGGAGGGACGTGTGCTGCAGGTTGTGTGGTTGTGTTGAGGAGGGACGTGTGCTGCAGGTTGTGTGGTTGTGTTGAGGAGGGACGTGTGCTGTAGGTTGTGTGGTTGTGTTGAGGAGGGACGTGTGCTGCAGGTTGTGTGGTTGTGTTTGGGAGGGACGTGTGTTGCAGGTTGTGTGGTTGTGTTGAGGAGGGACGTGTGCTGCAGGTTGTGTGGTTGTGTTGAGGAGGGACGTGTGCTGCAGGTTGTGTGGTTGTGTTGAGGAGGGACGTGTGCTGCAGGTTGTGTGGTTGTGTTGAGGTGGAGCGTGTGCTGCAGGTTGTGTGGTTGTGTTGGGGAGGGACGTGTGTTGCAGGTTGTGTGGTTGTGTTGAGGAGGGACGTGTGCTGCAGGTTGTGTGGTTGTGTTGGGGGGGGGACGTGTGTTGCAGGTTGTGTGGTTGTGTTGGGGAGGGACGTGTGCTGCAGGTTGTGTGGTTGTGTTGAGGAGGGACGTGTGCTGCAGGTTGTGTGGTTGTGTTGAGGAGGGACGTGTGTTGCAGGTTGTGTGGTTGTGTTGGGGAGGGACGTGTGTTGCAGGTTGTGTGGTTGTGTTGGGGAGGGACGTGTTGCAGGTTGTGTGGTTGTGTTGGGGAGGGACGTGTGTTGCAGGTTGTGTGGTTGTGTTGGGGAGGGACGTGTGTTGCAGGTTGTGTGGTTGTGTTGAGGAGGGACGTGTGTTGCAGGTTGTGTGGTTGTGTTGAGGAGGGACGTGTGCTGCAGGTTGTGTGGTTGTGTTGAGGAGGGACGTGTGTTGCAGGTTGTGTGGTTGTGTTGGGGAGGGACGTGTGTTGCAGGTTGTGTGGTTGTGTTGAGGAGGGACGTGTGTTGCAGGTTGTGTGGTTGTGTTGAGGAGGGACGTGTGCTGCAGGTTGTGTGGTTGTGTTGAGGAGGGACGTGTGCCGCAGGTTGTGTGGTTGTGTTGGGGAGGGACGTGTGCTGCAGGTTGTGTGGTTGTGTTGGGGAGGGACGTGTGTTGCAGGTTGTGTGGTTGTGTTGAGGAGGGACGTGTGCTGCAGGTTGTGTGGTTGTGTTGGGGAGGGACGTGTGTTGCAGGTTGTGTGGTTGTGTTGGGGAGGGACGTGTGTTGCAGGTTGTGTGGTTGTGTTGGGGAGGGACGTGTGTTGCAGGTTGTGTGGTTGTGTTGAGGAGGGACGTGTGTTGCAGGTTGTGTGGTTGTGTTGGGGAGGGACGTGTGCTGCAGGTTGTGTGGTTGTGTTGGGGAGGGACGTGTGTTGCAGGTTGTGTGGTTGTGTTGGGGAGGGACGTATGCTGCAGGTTGTGTGGTTGTGTTGAGGAGGGACGTGTGCTGCAGGTTGTGTTGAGAAGGGACGTGTGCTGCAGGTTGTGTGGCTGTGTTGGGGAGGGACGTGTGTTGCAGGTTGTGTGGTTGTGTTGGGGAGGGACGTGTGTTGCAGGTTGTGTGGTTGTGTTGGGGAGGGACGTGTGCTGCAGGTTGTGTGGTTGTGTTGAGGTGGGACGTGTGTTGCAGGTTGTGTGGTTGTGTTGGGGAGGGACGTGTGTTGCAGGTTGTGTGGTTGTGTTGGGGAGGGACGTGTGTTGCAGGTTGTGTGGTTGTGTTGGGGAGGGACGTGTGTTGCAGGTTGTGTGGTTGTGTTGAGGAGGGACGTGTGCTGCAGGTTGTGTGGTTGTGTTGGGGAGGGACGTGTGTTGCAGGTTGTGTGGTTGTGTTGGGGAGGCACGTGTGTTGCAGGTTGTGTGGTTGTGTTGAGGAGGGACGCGTGCTGCAGGTTGTGTGGTTGTGTTGAGGAGGGACGTGTGCTGCAGGTTGTGTGGTTGTGTTGAGGAGGGACGTGTGCTGCAGGTTGTATGGTTGTGTTGGGGAGGGACATGTGTTGCAGGTTGTGTGGTTGTGTTGGGGAGGGACGTGTGTTGCAGGTTGTATGGTTGTGTTGAGGAGGGACGTGTGTTGCAGGTTGTGTGGTTGTGTTGAGGAGGGACGTGTGCTGCAGGTTGTGTGGTTGTGTTGAGGAGGGACGTGTGTTGCAGGTTGTGTGGTTGTGTTGGGGAGGAACGTGTGCTGCAGGTTGTGTGGTTGTGTTGGGGAGGGACATGTGTTGCAGGTTGTGTGGTTGTGTTGGGGAGGGACGTGTGTTGCAGGTTGTATGGTTGTGTTGAGGAGGGACGTGTGTTGCAGGTTGTGTGGTTGTGTTGGGGAGGGACGTGTGCTGCAGGTTGTGTGGTTGTGTTGGGGAGGGACGTGTGTTGCAGGTTGTGTGGTTGTGTTGGGGAGGGACGTGTGTTGCAGGTTGTGTGGTTGTGTTGGGGAGGGACGTGTGCTGCAGGTTGTGTGGTTGTGTTGAGGAGGGACGTGTGTTGCAGGTTGTGTGGTTGTGTTGAGGAGGGACGTGTGCTGCAGGTTGTGTTGTTGTGTTGAGGAGGGACTTGTGTTGCAGGTTGTGTGGTTGTGTTGAGGAGGGACGTGTGCTGCAGGTTGTGTGGTTGTGTTGGGGAGGGATGTGTGCTGCAGGTTGTGTGGTTGTGTTGAGGAGGGACGTGTGCTGCAGGTTGTGTGGTTGTGTTGGGGAGGAACGTGTGCTGCAGGTTGTGTGGTTGTGTTGGGGAGGGACAAGTGTTGCAGGTTGTGTGGTTGTGTTGGGGAGGGACGTGTGTTGCAGGTTGTGTGGTTGTGTTGAGGAGGGACGTGTGTTGCAGGTTGTGTGGTTGTGTTGGGGAGGGACGTGTGCTGCAGGTTGTGTGGTTGTGTTGGGGAGGGACGTGTGTTGCAGGTTGTGTGGTTGTGTTGAGGAGGGACGTGTGTTGCAGGTTGTGTGGTTGTGTTGGGGAGGGACGTGTGCTGCAGGTTGTGTGGTTGTGTTGGGGAGGGACGTGTGTTGCA
Source organism: Myxine glutinosa (assembly GCF_964187855.1). Lineage (NCBI taxonomy): Eukaryota > Metazoa > Chordata > Myxini > Myxiniformes > Myxinidae > Myxine > Myxine glutinosa. The sequence goes on along the minus strand of NW_027618007.1, from coordinate 59,555 downwards.
GGTTGTGTGGTTGTGTTGGGGAGGGACGTGTGTTGCAGGTTGTGTGGTTGTGTTGGGGAGGGACGTGTGTTGCAGGTTGTGTGGTTGTGTTGGGGAGGGACGTGTGTTGCAGGTTGTGTGGTTGTGTTGAGGAGGGACGTGTGCTGCAGGTTGTGTGGTTGTGTTGAGGAGGGACGTGTGCTGCAGGTTGTGTGGTTGTGTTGAGGAGGGACGTGTGCTGCAGGTTGTGTTGAGGAGGGACGTGTGCTGCAGGTTGTGTGGTTGTGTTGGGGAGGGACGTGTTGGGGAAGGACGTGTGTTGCAGGTTGTGTGGTTGTGTTGGGGAGGGACGTGTGTTGCAGGTTGTGTGGTTGTGTTTGGGAGGGACGTGTGTTGCAGGTTGTGTGGTTGTGTTTGGGAGGGACGTGTGTTGCAGGTTGTGTGGTTGTGTTGAGGAGGGACGTGTGCTGCAGGTTGTGTTGAGGAGGGACGTGTATTGCAGGTTGTGTGGTTGTGTTGGGGAGGGACGTGTGTTGCAGGTTGTGTGGTTGTGTTGGGGAGGGACGTGTGCTGCAGGTTGTGTGGTTGTGTTGAGGTGGGACGTGTGTTGCAGGTTGTGTGGTTGTGTTGGGGTTGGGGAGGGACGTGTGTTGCAGGTTGTGTGGTTGTGTTGGGGAGGGACGTGTGTTGCAGGTTGTGTGGTTGTGTTGGGGAGGGACGTGTGTTGCAGGTTGTGTGGTTGTGTTGAGGAGGGACGTGTGCTGCAGGTTGTGTGGTTGTGTTGGGGAGGGACGTGTGTTGCAGGTTGTGTGGTTGTGTTGGGGAGGCACGTGTGTTGCAGGTTGTGTGGTTGTGTTGAGGAGGGACGTGTGTTGCAGGTTGTGTGGTTGTGTTGGGGAGGGACGTGTGTTGCAGGTTGTGTGGTTGTGTTGGGGAGGGACGTGTGTTGCAGGTTGTGTGGTTGTGTTGGGGAGGGACGTGTGTTGCAGGTTGTGTGGTTGTGTTGGGGAGGGACGTGTGTTGCAGGTTGTGTGGTTGTGTTGGGGAGGGACGTGTGTTGCAGGTTGTGTGGTTGTGTTGAGGAGGGACGTGTGCTGCAGGTTGTGTGGTTGTGTTGAGGAGGGACGTGTGTTGCAGGTTGTGTGGTTGTGTTGAGGAGGAACGTGTGTTGCAGGTTGTGTGGTTGTGTTGAGGAGGGACGTGTGCTGCAGGTTGTGTTGAGGAGGGACGTGTGCTGCAGGTTGTGTGGTTGTGTTGAGGAGGGACGTGTGTTGCAGGTTGTGTGGTTGTGTTGAGGAGGGACGTGTGCTGCAGGTTGTGTGGTTGTGTTGAGGAGGGACGTGTGCTGCAGGTTGTGTGGTTGTGTTGAGGAGGGACGTGTGCTGCAGGTTGTGTGGTTGTGTTGGGGAGGCACGTGTGTTGCAGGTTGTGTGGTTGTGTTGGGGAGGGACGTGTGTTGCAGGTTGTGTGGTTGTGTTGGGGAGGGACGTGTGTTGCAGGTTGTGTGGTTGTGTTGAGGAGGGACGTGTGCTGCAGGTTGTGTGGTTGTGTTGAGGAGGGACGTGTGTTGCAGGTTGTGTGGTTGTGTTGAGGAGGGACGTGTGCTGCAGGTTGTGTGGTTGTGTTGAGGAGGGACGTGTGCTGCAGGTTGTGTGGTTGTGTTGAGGAGGGACGTGTGTTGCAGGTTGTGTGGTTGTGTTGAGGAGGGACGTGTGCTGCAGGTTGTGTGGTTGTGTTGGGGAGGGACGTGTGCTGCAGGTTGTGTGGTTGTGTTGGGGAGGGACGTGTGTTGCAGGTTGTGTGGTTGTGTTGGGGAGGAACGTGTGTTGCAGGTTGTGTGGTTGTGTTGGGGAGGGACGTGTGCTGCAGGTTGTGTGGTTGTGTTTGGGAGGCACGTGTGTTGCAGGTTGTGTGGTTGTGTTGGGGAGGGACGTGTGCTGCAGGTTGTGTGGTTGTGTTGGGGAGGCACGTGTGTTGCAGGTTGTGTGGTTGTGTTGAGGAGGGACGTGTGTTGCAGGTTGTGTGGTTGTGTTGGGGAGGGACGTGTGTTGCAGGTTGTGTGGTTGTGTTGGGGAGGGACGTGTGTTGCAGGTTGTGTGGTTGTGTTGGGGAGGGACGTGTGTTGCAGGTTGTGTGGTTGTGTTGGGGAGGGACGTGTGCTGCAGGTTGTGTGGTTGTGTTGAGGAGGGACGTGTGTTGCAGGTTGTGTGGTTGTGTTGAGGAGGGACGTGTGCTGCAGGTTGTGTTGAGGAGGGACGTGTGCTGCAGGTTGTGTGGTTGTGTTGAGGAGGGGCCGACACGAGAGAAGGGAGAAAAATGTGGAGGAAATAGATATGGAATCGAGAAGCAAGGTGAAAGCGATCGGGAGCGTGTTGCATTACCCGGGGCTGCGAGCAAGAGCCAAGTGAACGGTGCAGCCGGGCGTCTCGCAGACAAATGGAAACACAGATCGACCAAACGGAGCACATTTCACTGTAATCAAAGGTCTTGGTGGTCATCCAAACAAGAGAGGCCAGAGGAGGACCTACAGCTCACAATATCGGGAACAAAGTGGAACAATCGAGGTTACAGCAAGAGGCCATTTGGCCCATCATGTCTGTGCTACATCAATCCAATCCATCAGTTTATCAACTCAAGTGAACACTTTGTGATGGGAAGGAAAGTTTGCTTTATTCTGTGAAGTTCTGTTTGAAAGTTGTAAATTTTCTTTAAATACCCCGATTTGTAGCGAATTTTACATTTACTTTGAAACCTTCCATCAAACCCAGATTTGATTCCCACAAAATCTCCGCAAGTAGCACAACAGCTGTTGTTTTTTTTAACAAAGATCTTCAACATTACATCTTTAACCGGTTGTGCTGCCCTTCCGGAAGCCTGTTGTTGGCTTAACAGTTAAGGTAGTCGGCTTAAGATCTCAGGCTCTTTGGTTTGAGCCCCTGTCGCGCCGTTGATACAACACCAGGTGGGTTCATTCAGTCCGTCATCCTTCCGAGGCCGACAAAAATGAGTGCCAATGTACTGGTAATAGGGGCACTGCAAAAATGATGCAACCAGCAGCCACAGACGGCATAAGAAACAACAGCAACCCCTCTGGGAAATGAGCATGCTGTAGCGGTTGCCGGAAGCATGACACAATTACCTTGCACCGGCCGATGACGCGGCCGGCGGGCGGTCGCTTGTCCGGACTCGCCCGGGCGTGTCCAGACTTGCCTTTCCCGGGCGAACACTTGGCTTACCTATTTGCATACCACGCCCCGCCTGAGGGGCGTGGCTTTTGTGTGTTGAGCTTTACGTATAAATTGCCGCCCGTTCGATGGGCTGATTCAGTGCTTTTGAGTTCTTTCGAGTGAGCTGAAAATAAATAGCTCAGTGAAACTTCATTCCTGGCGTCGTTCATTTTGTCCGGTTTTATCGTGCGAGCATAGCTCCCACAATTGGTGACCCCTTTTCGAGAACACGGCGATGGAGTCATCTGTAGCTTTGAAGCTCCCAGGCTTTTGGGAATCGCACGTGGCCGTCTGGTTCGCCCAAGCGGATTCTCTCTTCGCCCTGCGGAACATCACGGAGGACACGACGCGCTACCACCATGTGGTCTCCGCGCTCAACGCCTCCACCGCGACCCGGGTCCTGAGCTCCCTACAGAACCCGCCGAACGCCGACAAATACGGCACCCTCAAAGCCCTACTCCTCGGTGCGTTTGGACTCACGGAGACCGAACGCGCGCGACAACTACTCGACCTCCCGGAGCTGGGTGAGGCCCGTCCATCCGAGCGCATGGACCACACGTTGGCTCTACTCGGCGACCACAGCCCGGATTTCCTCTTCCGTGAGCTGTTCCTCCGGCAGCTACCCGGGCAGGTACGGTTAGCTTTGGCTAACACGCCCATCACGGACCCTTGCGCCCTGGCCAAGGAGGCCGATAATTTTTTCTCGGCCAGGCGACACGTCGGGGCGGCCGCCTGGAACCCTGGGCCGATCGAGGCAATGCCCGCGCCACGACCGGTGCCACCACCGGCCGAATCACCGCCACTGGTGGCAGCGGCCCCCGCGACGCCCCGTCGACCGAACCTGACGTGACCGCCGGAGCCTCCACCAGAGTGGACCATGTGCTATTACCACGCCAGGTTCGGGCAGAAGGCCAGAACCTGTCGCCCATCGTGCACTTTCGGCAGGTCGGGAAACAACCAGGCCGGTGCTCGCTACCTGCCATGAGCGTCGGCCATTCAGGCAGCCTTCTGTTTTATCACGGACACAGCGTCCGGGCGGCGTTTTTTGTGCGACACCGGCACTCAGCTGAGCGTGATACCCGCCTCAGTGCAGGACAAACAGGCCGCGCTGTGTGGCCCCGCCTTGGTCGCCGCAAACGGCTCCTCCATCCGCACCTTCAGTTCATGCAGCGTCGCATTCTGCTTCGGGGGCCAGCGCTTCAGGTGGGACTTCATCACGGCGAACGTGTCCATGGCTTGCTGGGTGCAGATTTTCTTTGCGCGCATGGGCTTTTGGTCGACATCAAATGGTGTCAGCTCATCAACGCGGAGACCTTCAGCTCGCTCGCTTGCTCATTGAGCGGCTCCGCTCCGACCAAGCTAGCCTGCGCGCTCCCGGCCATGGATGATTTCACCCGCCTACTCGCCGAGTTTCCCGCCCTCACGCAGCCGACGTTTTCGGCCCTCGCCGTCAAGCATGGCGTCGAACACCACAACCCGACCACAGGTCCACCGGTCTACGCCAGGGCTCGCCGCCTCGACCCGGCCAAACTCGCCGTGGCGAAGGCGGAATTCGACGCGCTGGAGCGATTGGGCATTGTGCGGCGCTCGAATAGCGCGTGGGCCTCGCCCCTGCACATCGTGCCCAAACCGGGTGGCGGATGGCGACCATGCGGCGATTACCGCCACCTCAATGACGCCACCACCCACGACCGGTACCCGATACCACACATACAGGACTTTTCCGCCCGTTTGGCGGGGCGGGTGATCTTTTCCAAGGTCGACCTCATTCAGGGCTACCACCAGGTACCCGTCCGGCCGGCCGACGTGCTGAAGACGGCGGTAATTACACCTTCTGGCCTCTTCGAGTTCCTTCGCATGCCATTCGGCCTTAAGAACTTGGCCCAGGCCTTTCAGCGGCTGATGCACAGCGTGCTGCGCGACCTCACCTTCCTTTTCGTTTACCTGGACGACATTCTCGTCGCCAGCATTTCCCGGGCGGAGCACCTCATCCACCTGCGCACGCTTTTTTGAGCGCCTCGGCCAGCACGGCCTCATCAACCCGGCGAAATGCCAGTTTGGCATAACGGCTGTCGACTTCCTGGGGCACCACATCACGAAGCGCGGGGCCGTCCCGCTGCCTACTAAGGTGGAGGCAGTCACAAGTTTCTCGCGCCCCCGCTCCATCAAGGCCCTACAGGAATTTTTGGGGATGGTAAATTTCTACCACCGGTTCGTGCCTCGCGCCGCCCAACTCATGCGTCCCCTGTACGAAGCCCTCCGGGGCAAGCCAGCCAAGCACGACGTCACCTGGACCACAGAGATGGACGCGGCATTCACGGGCGCTAAGCTGGCCCTCGCCAACGCGACCATGCTGGCGCACCCGGCGCTCGACGCACCCATCGCCCTCACCACGGACGCTTCCGACTACGCGGTGGGCGCCGTGCATGAACAGTGGGTGAACCAGGCTTGGCAACCGCTGGCCTTCATCAGCCGGCAGCTTCGCCCTAACGAGCGCAAGTATAGCGCTTTCGACCGCGAGCTCCTCGGCCTTTACCTGGCTGTTCGCCACTTCCGCCATCTTTTGGAGGGCCGCCTGTTCACGGCGTTTGTGGACCACAAACCCCTGGTCTTCGCCATGGCCAAGGTTATGGAGCCGTGGTCGGCCCGCCAGCACGCCACCTCTCCGCCGTGTCCGAATTTACGACGGACATCCGGCACGTCGCGGGTAAGGACAACGCTGTGGCCGATTGCCTCTCCCGGTCCGGCGCGAATGCCGTCCACCTGGGTGTGGACTTCGCTCGCATGGCGGCCAACCAGACCGCCGACCCCACGGTGCAAGCCCTCCGGACAGCGGACACAGGCCTGCAGTTGGCCGACGTCCCCTTTGAGGACACAGGCACGGTTCTCCTGTGCGACGTTTCCCTGGGCCAACCTCGCCCCATCGTGCCCACCGGATGGCAGCGGCACATTTTTGACGCCCTCCACGGCCTTTCCCACCCGGGCCAGAAAGCATCACAGAAGCTCGTGGCAGCAAAGTTCGTCTGGCACGGGCTCTGCAAGGACGTCCGCGACTGGGCCAATGCCTGTGTCGCCTCCCAACGCACGAAGGTCCACCGGCACACCCAGGCCCCGTTGGCACCATTCGACGTGCCCGCGCGGCGCTTCGACCACGTCAATGTGGACCTGGTGGGACCCCTGCCCTCCTCACGGGGCTTCACCCACCTCCTCACGATGGTGGACAGTACCACTAGGTGGCCGGAGGCCGTCCCGCTGGCATCAACGACATCCGCCGACGTGGCGCAAGCCTTCATTGGCACCTAGATTGCCCGTTTTGGCGCGCCCTCGGACATCTCCTCCGACAGAGGCCCGCAGTTCGCCTCCGAGCTTTGGGGCGTGGTCGCCCAGGCCTTGGGGGTCAAGCTACACTGCACCACGGCCTACCACCCCCAAGCCAACGGCTTGTGCGAGCAGTTCCACCGCTCGATGAAGGCCGCTCTCAGGGCCAGCCTCCAGGACGACGGTTGGGCCGACAGGATCCCGTGGGTCCTATTGGGCCTCCGAACGGCCCCTAAAGAGGACCTCTAAGCTTCCACCGCAGAGCTGGTCTACGGCCAGCCACTGCGCGTGCTGGGCGAATTCATCCCCGATGCCACCGGCCCCTGGTCCACGGCTCGCCAATGCTCGGTCCTCCAGGAGGCCGCCAGGAGATTTGCCCCTGTGCCCACCACGGCTGCCCCCAACCCCACGTCCCCCCCAGCACTTCGCACTGCGGAGTACGTTTTCATCAGGCACGACGCACACCGGGGACCGCTCCGGCCGCCGTACGATGGACCTTTCCGGGTCCTGAAGAGGGACGACAAGTTGTTCATCATCGACATCGGCGGCAAGCCGGACCGCATCTCCGTGGACCACCTCAGGCCGGCCCATTTGGACCTCGACCAACCTCCACGGTTGGCCCTTCCTCTACGACGGGGCCGTCCCCCGTCAACCAAGCCCCCCGCCCGACCATCCACCGCCACGCCACCTACCACCCCCACCCCCCCCCACCCCCCCACGAATCGCATGGGGTCGTTTCGGCCGGGTCATCAAGACCCCCCTCAAACTGACTCTTCCGGTGCATGTTAATTCTGGGGGGCTGCATGTAGCGGTTGCCAGAAGCATGACAATTACCTTGCACCGGCCGATGATGCGGGCGGTCGCTTGTCCGGACTCGCCCGGGCGTGTCCAGACTTGCCTTTCCCGGGCGAACACTTGGCTTACCTATTTGCATACCACGCCCCGCCTGAGAGGCGTGGCTTTTGTGTGTTGAGCTTTACTTATAAATTGCCGTCCGTTCGATAGGCTGATTCAGTGCTTTTGAGTTCTTTTGAGTGAGCTGAAAATAAATAGCTCAGTGAAACTTCATTCCTGGCGTCGTTCATTTTGTCCGGTTTTATCGTGCGAGCATAGCATAGGAGAGAGAAAGAGAGGAGGGGAGAGAGAAAGAGAGGAGGGGAGAGGGAAAGAGAGGAGGGGAGAGAGAAAGAGAGGAGGGGAGAGAGAAAGAGAGGAGGGGAAAGAGAAAGAGAGGAGGGGAGAGAGAAAGACAAGATGGGAGCGGGAAAGAGGAGGGGAGAGAGAAAGAGAGGATGGGAGAGGGAAAGAGAGGAGGGGAGAGAGAAAGAGAGGAGGGGAGAGAGAAAGAGAGGAGGGGAGAGAGAAAGAGAGGAGGGGAGAGAGAAAGAGAGGACGGGAGAGGGAAAGAAGAGGGGAGAGAGAAAGAGAGGAGGGGAGAGAGAAAGAGAGGAGGGGAGGGGAGAGGGAAAGAAAGAGAGTAGGGGAGAGAGAAAGACAAGACGGGAGAGGGAAAGAGATGAGGGGAGAGAAAGAGAGGAGGGGAGAGGGAAAGAGGAGGGGAGAGAGAAAGAGAGGAAGAGAGAGAGAAAGAGAGGAGGGGAGAGGGCAAGAGATGAGGGGAGAGGGAAAGCGAGGAGAGGAGAGGGAAAAAGAGGAGGAGAGAGGGAAAGAGAGGAGGGGAGAGAGAAAGACAAGACGGGAGAGGAAAAGAGAGGAGGAGAGAGGGAAAGATAGGAGGGGAGAGAGAAAGAGAGGAGGGGAGAGGGAAAGAGAGGAGGGGAGAGGGAAAGAGAGGAGGGGAGAGGGAAAGAGAGGAGGGGAGAGGGAAAGAGAGGAGGGGAGAGGAAAAGAGAGGAGGGGAGAGAGAAAGAAAGAGAGGAGGGGAGAGAGAAGGAGGAGGGGAGAGGGAGAGATTTATAAAAAGAGAAGCTGCAGAAGGGTGAGTATGTGTCTTTGGTGTTCGGGAGGGGGTTGTGTTTTGGGATTACACAAAGAAGGACACTTGTGCACTCCAGAATCATGACCTGGCAATGAAACAAGGAAAATATAACAGCGAATGACAAAAAATGCACTGGAAAGTCGTTATTTTACTCCAAATCTCGCGTTTCCTGTAATTATCATTAACATTCTGGGTAACGTACCCCGCACAGTTCGATGCAGGAATCTGGGATCGTGTTCTCGAAACCTGATCCTCATCCAGTGTGGAATGCTTCACGTCTGGCCATGTACCAGCCACCATGCCTGGGTCGCACAATACTGCAGCCAACAACGGTTAAAAAGCGGAGTTCAAAACGTAAAGAATCACCAAGTGCTGCCCAGCAAGGCGAGACCAAGCCTGGACCTTTTGCCCTTCGAGGGGTCTTCATCCTGGACTGTGCAGGTATCCTGCGCCGAGGATTAGGTAACCATCCTTGATGATGGGTCTCCGCATCTGTATATTGTACTCACACTAGGTCTCCCACATTAATAAACATCTGGTGCACAGTTCCGGATATGGAATGCTCGGTGGTCTAAACGTCGGACCACTTCCATTGAGCTAGTTAACGCTTTCCAAGGCAGCCCCTCCTCATCAACCGTTTCGATGGAGTTCCGGCCTGAGTGCCTCAATCTACCTGGAGAGTGATCTTCAAGCTTATTGGTAACGGAGCATACCCTTGAGCCATGGCTTGCTGGTCCATTTGTGCTGGTTGGTTCTTTTTCAATTTCTAGATTTGGATCTTCCCAACCACAAGCAGTGGCTTTAAAAACCAATCGCAGGCTTGCTCGCCTCCTAAAATAAAGAAAAAAGAAAAGGTCTTAAACCCACAAGAAAATAACTTCCATCCTTCCCCGTTTCACATGGTGAAAGCTGGTTGTGGCAGCCCCAACCTGTTGAGGATGCGAAGCATAATGCTTCATTTAGAGGGACAACTTAACCCAGAGGATGAATATTAAGGATACAGGTAGCGTCCATGCCAGCACAAATGTATTGATAAACGCAGAGTTTGTGGGTTCAAACTTGCCCACTATTAAGGATTAGCTTTTGAAGGCCTGCCCAACATTTGGTTGCAATTGCACACCGAACGTTACACCCTCAACAGCTTGGGATGGTCTACATCATGATAGCTGTGAAGATGACATTGCCACCAAATCCTCCCACATGAAAAAGGCAAGTGTCACCTTACATATACCACCTTCGCCTAGGCCTTGTATCACTCACCGACTCTGGCATTTCACTCAGGCCGACTAGCACGGTCTTCAAGCAGCTATCAACACCTGGCCTGCTCTAACATCTCAACTTCCTCTGACATCAACTCATCCTGGGAATGCTTCCAAAGAAAAAAATTTTTCTTTCTTTTTTTTTTTTCTTTCTTTCTTTCTCTTTCTCTTTCTCTCTCTCTCTCTCTCTCTCTCTCTCTTCCCATTTCGTCTTCAGTTGTCATACCCTTCCTCCCGTCCATGGTACACTGAATGTTGTGGTGAAGTAGTTGCCCTGAAACAACTTGCCTTCACCTCCTGGAAGGCAAATCCAACTGAAGGTAATCTCAGTTCCTTTCACAAATCTCGGAACAAGTGTGTGTCAACCCTCAGGAGAGCCAGGAAACAATATCTCTCTACTCTCAAACCTGTCTCCCTCTTCCAAATCCTGGTGGCATCTGGTCAAATCTGTTTCTGGTGTTTGTTCCCCCTCTATCCCCTCCCTTACCTCAAATGGCTACACGGCTGACGCCACACGTAAAAAGCTGAATGCCTCAACTCTCGACCCTCGACTCTGATTCTGCAACTGGACCTGACGGCATCAGCCCGCAGATCCTAAAATCCTGCTCTGCCGCTCTATCTCACCCTCTCTCTGTTCTTTTCACCCTTTCTTTTGCTCAAGGTCATCTGCCATCTGCTTGGAAATCAGCCAACATCACCACTTTACACAAAATAGGTGGAAAAACAGATCCTTGCAACTACAGACCAATCAGCCTTCTCCCAATTATCAGCAAAGTCATGGAATCCATCATTGCTTCGGATATCAAATCTTTCATCTTCTCCAATAGCTTGATCTATGATCATCAATTTGGATTCAGACCAGGTCACTCTACTCTGGACATGCTGCTTCTGCTGTCTCAACAATGGATGGAGGTCCTCAATGCCAAACAGGAAATCAGAGCTGTCTCCCTTGACATATCACGTGCCTTCGACACAGTCTGGCACCCCGCTCTGCTCACCAAACTCTCCTCCTATGGTATCCATGGAAATCTGCACGCATTGCTTGCAGACTTCCTCTCTGGTCATAGTCAACGTGTGGCCCTGAATGGATTTCTCTCATCTCTCCTTCCTGTTCAGGCTGGAGTTCCTCAAGGCAGTGTTCTGGGCCCTGTGCTTTTTACCTCCGTCACCAAAGGTGGATGGAAGTTATGTTTTCACCCCTGTCTGTCCGTTTGTGAACAAAATATCTCAAAAAGTTGTGGATGGATTTGGATGGAACTTGTTGGACAGGTTGTGTGTGACAAGGAAGAATCGATTAAATTTTGGTGAAAATCCGGATCCGGATCCAGCTAGTAGAATTTTAAAGTGATTCCTCACCATTGAGTGATATGGCCAACCAGGCGGAGGTATGCTCTCCACTGAGTGCCGCTCTAGTTTGACCAGTCTGTGATTTTGTCCAGGTCTGCAGAGAGTGAGGAGGCTGCAGACTGCCGATCTGAGGGATGAGGAATGGAGCGGCAGAGAGTGAAGTCATCAGCAAAGAGATAGAGAGGATTTTCAAGAGAGTCAGAGAGATCATTGATGAAGACCAGAAAAAGCACAGGGCCCAGAACACTGCCTTGGGGAACTCCAGCCTGAACAGGAAGGGGAGATGAGAGAAATCCATTCAGGGCCACACGTTGACTACGACCAGAGAGGAAGTCCGCAAGCCATGCATGGAGATTTCCATGGATACCATAGGAGGAGAGTTTGGTGAGCAGAGCTGGGTGCCAGACCGTATCGAAGGCACGTGATATGTCAAGGGAGACAGTTCTGATTTTCCAGAGAGTTAGAGATCATTGATGAAGACCAAAACTAGAACGTCACTCAATAGAGAGCAAACCTCCGCCTGATTGGCCATATCACTCAATGGTGAGGAATCGCTTTAAAATTCTACTAGCTGGATCCGGATCCGGATTTTCACCAAAATTTAATCGATTCTTCCATGTCACACACAAAACCTGTCCAACAAGTTTCGTCCAAATCCATCCATAACTTTTTGAGATGTCCCGCTATGTATCGTTTTTGGTCCTATCTCCATACGGTGAAGAATCACTTTAAAAATTCTACGAGCCAGATCCGAATCTGGATCTTCACGAAATTCTAATCATTTCGTCCTTGTCACATACGATACATCTCTGCCAAATTTTGTCCGAATCGGTCCACAACTTTGAGATATTTTGTTCACAAACAGACAGACAGACAGGGGTGAAAACATAACCTCCATTCACCTAAGGTGGCGCTGTTGAAACAAGTGGAACATGTCTTTCAATCCTGACAAATCTCACACTCTCACGATGTCTCTCCGAAAAGACCGTCTGGACAACCCTCCCATCTACTTTCTGAACAATCCTCTCCAAGAAGTTCTGTCACTCAAGCTTTTGGGTCTCACTATCTGCCATGATCTTTCCTGGGAAAACCACATTTCAAATCTGGCCTCCAAAGCCAGTCGCCGACTGGGCATCCTCCGTCGTGCGAAGTCCTTCCTTGGCACACCTGAGCTCCTCACCACATACAAGGCTTTCATCCGCAGCTCAATGTAATACTGTTCTCCCCTCTGGGCTGGTGCGCCTTCCTCACACCTAGCTCGGCTTCACGCTGTTAAAACCAAAGCGTTCAGAATCATTGGAATCTCCCGCGATGAAGCTAACTCCGAGGGCCTTTCACTAATTCACCGCAGGCAGGTTGGTGGTCTTTCTGTGTTCTACAGACTCCTCTCCGGCCTTGCTCCCCCAGCTCTCTCTGGGCTCTGTCCCGCAAATATTCCCACAGTTCGCAAAAGATCTGCCAGCAACCCTCTTATAGTGAAACCACCAAAATCAAGACTCTCTGCTCACCTTCACTCCTTCATTCCTCTTTTGTCCCGCCTCTGGAACAAACTCCCCCACTCCCTTCAATCCCACTCCTCCCTCCAGGTCTTTAAAACAGCTGTTCACCACCATCTCTTATCTTCCCCCATCCAAAACCTTGATCTTTTCTACCCCCGTTAATTCGCCCCAGATCCACCTCTTTCAATCTCCGACTTCATTCCTGACATTCCTAGTACTTTCAATTTGTTTTATACCATGTACCCCTTCCCTCTCCTCCCTCCCCCCAAGCCCTCTCCCTTCCACAGATCTCCCGATGTCCGTTCTCGACTGTTGTACTTGTGTGCTTCCCTCTCTCTCCCCATCTTGTCCCGCCCTCCCTTTATGTTTTATGCGTTAGTTTTTTTTGGTGTTTTATGTGCTAATGTGTTTAATGTGCTCGCTCTTACACGAGCCTCGATCTTGTATACAAAAACAAATACAAACTCCAGTCACATACCTTGTATACCAAACTCCGCATTCCCTCATATGGCGTACACGTTTCACAATTAAAATCTCATTATATTGAACCAAGTGGAGATACAGTTTTACCACCAGTTTTGGGGCAGTCCACCACCACTTGAAACGCTCCTTCCAACCGAGAATACTTGTGTTTCCTCATAATCAAAAGCCTTTTAAAGGTGTCTTATTGTGATGATTTGAAGAACACAGCGCCAACGACTTTGAGGCCACACTATCGTGAAGATGCTTGCCTACATCACTACATCAGGGTAACAACAAAGCTCGACTTACTGCTTTATCTGTTACCACTTGCTTCAATAACTGCAGGGGTCAGTCCAGAGATCCTACTTAAACCTGATCGAACCACTCTACGATGCCAATCAACAGCACACCTGTGAGAGCAAGGTCAACAAAGCACAATGAACAACTGGAGGAGGAATGGGGAAATTTATTACACTTGGCATCTCCCATCATTTTCTACCAATGTTTGTGACAACCGATTAGAAACCGAATAAACAAATATGGATTTGTAGCCATGCCCAATATACAGTATGTTATCTACCAATTTAAAATACAATGTCAGTTTGTGTGTTTGTTTGTTCCCCCCCCCCCCCCCCCCCTTCATAAGGGAAGTTTTAAAAGTTCAATCTTTCATTCGGCTCGACGACAGACGACACGAGTGTGTGTTCACCACGGTCTATTTTTGAGGATAAAACAAACTCGAAGACATTTTCCATAAAAGAGTAATTATGTCTCTTATATTGCAATTGTAGATGGTGGCTTACAAAACGAGCCTCAAGGGCGGTGTACAGAAGCCTTTTTTTTATAACAATAAATACAAGGTGCAGGGATGTGAAATTCGCTGCATGTGATGTGCAAAGTGCACAGAGTAAAATAAATGTTCATTTACATCCAGATGATGTCCAATAAATAAAGAAAATATAAGCACACCTGACACTAGGCCGAGGCTTCAGTCTTTGGCACGCTCACAAGGCTGCACCGTCGAATAAACTATTCCAACCCATCATTTTTGACGGGGTTTTTACTAGTTCTTTCTATTTACCAGCTAAGAACCCGTCCAAGTGTTAATCCCACCCCTTTTATGATTTATGGCTTGCAACACCGGTTTCCACCAAATGGCACTGAAAGATTTACATAGAGAAACATGGGGTACTTCCCACCTCCCATCCTGAACCCCAGCACTTTCTTTCATTTTAATCCCCTTCGTGCAACCCACAAGAGCAACCACAAGTTTTTCCACTCATTCTGTCCAGCGGTTCAGGAATGCAGAGAAGTCAAACAAACAGACACTCATTTTATATAGTGCTGTATCCTGTTATTAATTTATTTATTTTTTTGTATACAAGATCGAGGCTCGTATAAGAGCTAACATTAATCACAAAAAGACAAACTGACACATAAAGCAAAATAAAAGGGAGTGGGAGACAAGATGGGGAGAGAGAGGGAAGCACACAAGTACAACAGCAGAGAACAGGGACATTGGGAGATCTGTGGGAGGGAGAGGGCTTGGGGGGAGGAGGCACGGGGAAAGGGGGGGGAGGGGGAAAGGTAAAAAAAACACATGGACATTGCTCGGACTTCCAGGAAAGAAGTCGGAATTTAAAAAAGTGGATCTGGGGTGAATTAACGGGGGTAGAAAAGATCAAGGTTTTGGATGGGGGAAGATAAGAGATGGTGGTGAACAGCTGTTTTAAAGACCTGGAGGGAGGAGTGGGATTGAAGAGAGTGAGGGAGTTTGATCTAGAGGTGGGAAAAAAGAGGAATGAAAGAGTGAAGGTGGATAGAGAGTTTTGATTTTGGCAGTTTAACCATAAGAGGGTTGCAATTGGTCATGGTTTTGGGTTTTGGTTTTGGATGGGGGAAGATAAGAGATGGTGGTGAACAGCTGTTTTAAAGACCTGGAGGGAGGAGTGGGATTGAAGAGAGTGAGGGAGTTTGTTCTAGAGGTGGGAAAAAAGAGGAATGAAAGAGTGAAGGTGGATAGAGAGTTTTGATTTTGGCAGTTTAACCATAAGAGGGTTGCAATTGGTCATGGTTTTGGGTTTTGGTTTTGGATGGGGGAAGATAAGAGATGGTGGTGAACAGCTGTTTTAAAGACCTGGAGGGAGGAGTGGGATTGAAGAGAGTGAGGGAGTTTGTTCTAGAGGTGGGAAAAAAGAGGAATGAAAGAGTGAAGGTGGATAGAGAGTTTTGATTTTGGCAGTTTAACCATAAGAGGGTTGCAATTGGTATGAAAAGAGGTTGTTTTAAAGACCTGGAGGGAGGAGTGGGATTGAAGAGAGTGAGGGAGTTTGTTCTAGAGGTGGGAAAAAAGAGGAATGAAAGAGTGAAGGTGGATAGAGAGTTTTGATTTTGGCAGTTTAACCATAAGAGGGTTGCAATTGGTCCTCCAAATTGCGCGCGGACTTTGGAGGTGACAAGAACAAGATCTAGAAGGAGGTATGTACGGTGCGATTCATATAATATATTGTTTAGTTATCGTCGATGAGGAATTTGGGGTCGGAATGGGTGATCGGCCTGGGTGACTTGGTCTCGACTAGATGCTAGGCCGCACCTCATTTTGTTAAATAAAGTGGTCACTCCTACGTGCTAGTATTCCACAAGCTAGTATTTCACATCTCCTTGTATAGGAGGAACACAATTTCCATACAAGAACGTTCACAAAAGTAGAACACTCGGTAGAGTGCATACCTCCGCCAGGCTGAATGGCTTACATTTTGTATCCGACTGATAGACCGGATCTCGATTCGGACCTGAACCAGAACCGAATCGGCTTGTTCTTCTCACCAAACCAGCTCATCCACCAAGTTTCATCCAAATCCGTCTTTAACTTGTTGAGTTTAACTGGTTTTGTCACCAACACAAATTTTTATTTTTGACTCAAGGCATCAAAAAGCTACATGTATCGAACAAACAGTTCCAAATGGAGTACCTCGCCACCATTAGAGCATTTAAATTGCATCAGATGTGGCAATAAATGTGAATTGCTGCTCCGCGATTGCCGGCTCGACGACAGAAGACGCCATTTACATTTTTGCCATATCCAGTCCTACCCTGTTTGGAATCCCATGTGGGCAAGGGCAACTTGCTAGGAACTTTCCATATCTCCTTCAATATTTTAGCTACAAGTCTAGAACTTTCTATATACTTGGACTGAGCGAGATCTGATGTCAAGGCTTCGGGCCCATGCAGATTGGAGACGGGGAGACCATTGAATATTCATGCAGAGATGGTTCACCCAGAGAAGGAAGAGGACTGTTGCTGAAGGTAAGGTGTGGATAAGTCATTGAGGGAGAAACAACCAATGAGAGAACGAATCATAAAAGTGTGGTTCGACTCAAAACACTTCAAATTGATAATCACCCAACGTTAGGTGCCAATGAAGAAAACAAAATCACTTTCTACGAGAAATTACACAAAGCTATAGTAGAGGCAACCCCACACCATGATACACTCTGTGTAATGGGATATTTTAATGCAAAAGTGAGAGAAGACAATACTGAGCCTGAATGCACCATGGGAAAACATGGAATTGATCTACAAAATGATAATAGAAGATTAGTGGAATTCTGCAAAACCAATGGACTTTGTATAGGAGGAACACAATTTCCATACAAGAACATTCACAAAAGTAGAACACTCGGTAGAGTGCATACCTCCGCCAGGCTGAATGGCTTACATTTTGTATCCGACTGATAGGCCGGATCTCGATTCGGACCTGAACCAGAACCGAATCGGCTTGTTCTTCTCACCAAACCAGCTCATCCACCAAGTTTCATCCAAATCCGTCTTTAACTTGTTGAGATATCGTGATGTATATCGTTTTTGGTCCTTTCAATGGTGAGGAATCACTTAGATAATTAAATAACTCTCGTACCCAAATCCATATTCAGATCTTCACCAAAATCGAACCAATTCTTCCTCGTCACACACCCAACGTCTGCACCAATTTTCATCCAAATCCGTCTTTAACTTTTTGAGATGTCGTGATATATCGTTTTTGGTCCTTTCTCCCAATGGTGAGGAATCACTTAAATAATTTAAAAAAAACTATTTGAACCGGACTCGGATCTTCACCAAAATTGAATCAGCTGGTCCTAGTTACACACGCAACCTGTCCACCAAGTTTTTTCGGAATTCATCCATAACTTATTGAGATATCCGCAGGTCATTCTTTTGGGACTGCCACTGGTAACATGCAACCCAGTGCTACCTGCCGCATGATCGTGTAGGTGGCGACTAAACCGACACCCATCACTGGCTTTGCCAGTGGGAAGGGTGACTGTGACATCCTGCCTGGTCTAATAAATATCCCTGTGTGGGACTGACGGTTATTTCCCCCACGGTTTCTGAGAATTTAAAATAAATTACCCGATTTTGAGGCGAAACTCCCCTTTTCAGCCTTTTATAGGAAGCGGATCCAGATAGGGAGCAGAACACCATGAGACCTTAATGTTTTGATATATCGGACCACATTTGGTTCATAATCGGTCCTGTAGTTTGTGGAAAATATGTTTTCGTGAACATGAGCGATTAGGAGAGGGAGCCCGTGGTCCCCTTTCCAGACGAGATAAGGCCATGGTGAGCACAACTCAAGGTTAGAGCAAGGTCACGATGTCGCATTGGCGAGTTTGATCTGGATCTGTTTGGCAATTTCTGAAAAGATTTTAAAATTAAATACCAATATTTGGGACGAAACCCCCTTTTATCCCATTTATAGGGGTGCATCCAGATGGAGAGTACAAGCCCATGAGACCTTGCTGTTTCCATACAGATGCATTGTACCAAATTTGGTCCATAATCCGTCGGGTAGTTGTGAGAAGTTTGTCAAATGTTAAGAGACGTACATACATACGAACGGATGGACGAACACCGAGACCCAATCAATGAGTGGGCACTAAAACAGCACTTGATAAAGGGCAGATGAGCTCGCTCCAGGAGCCAGCTGCCATCCAGGACGGCCATCTAGTACGGAGAGGGTGTCTCCTAAAAAACACCAAATTGTGGTAGGAATTTTTTTTCCCACCTGGCCTAGGTACCCCCTCCTGGTGGTCCTGTGAAGAGGTTTCCTTGTTGCAGGACTAGCTGAAAGTTTTACCAGGTGTTCTCACATTTTTCTTTGTAGCCCTTTACAAATTAGTGGCTTTCAGACTTGTTTATGGTGAACTTCAATAAAATAAAAAAAATCCTGTTCACAGACAAAGAGTGGTGAAAACAACCTCCACCCACCTTCGTTGGTGCAGATATCAACATGGATGTCACCGGATTGAAAAAAAACCTAAGAACCACATAGATCATTTTACAACAAGAGGGAGGTGGAGATGTCTGACTGACATGAGTTGTTGTTGCACAGTCCTGGACAGTTATTTTGAACAAGCCACCTCCTGTGGCTTGAACCGGAGGTCAAATTCCCCAAAACACAACATATTCACGAGACCCCCCAATGTTGATTGCATACACAAAGTTTCATTACATAAATGTGCCCGTAATTACAATTGTTGGTATTTGACCTTTGACCCCGCCCCAGGACCACAGTGGGCGGGCATAAATGATACTGCGCACCTTCTTGCCATGTGGTGGTCATAACACTACCAAGTTTGGTGAATTTCTGCCCAACTGTTTAGGAGGAGATAGCGTGACAAATAATATTACAATAAGCCCTACACCTCAGTGTTTTTCAAAAGGTGTGGGAATAACTAAAAATAGAAATGTGCAAAGCACAGGCCCAGAAGGTTGTATTGAAGATAACGTATACATATATGATTAAAACACGAGTAAGGAAGTCTGCATAGAAGGATAAGCAAAACTATATTGAGGAATTAGTGGAAATGACACAAATGGCATCCAAGAAAGGGGATATGGCAACGATGTATAAAATAGAGGCAGACGGACGGAGCCGATTACAATATACCTCGTTTTTTTTCAAAAAGTGTGGGGATAACAAGTACATATTGTTATGACGGTGGGGTAGAGATACTTTAGAACAGGTAGGATGTATAAATTAACATGCTCCGGATGTCGGGTAGAATCACCCCATGTAATAAGTAATTGTTTAGCCCAGATGTCGGATGAAGTTGTATATCTGTCCCTGTCACGAGGGGGCAGGCGGCGGGGCATGTTATTTAGCTTAGGGAATAAGGATAAATTATCCCTGTATGTCTTACCCAATGTGATTTATCCTTTGTCCCTTATGGCACCGCAATAGACACCAGCGCAGGAAGTGCCCATTGGAATTACACATTTATTTTCCAAGTTATTTTATCCCTCGTTTGTGATTTGTGTCTGGTGTCTGGTGTGGGGGACGTCCCATTTAGGAATTTATTTAGTTTACTGCCGCATTTCTTGTCCCGGCAATCTGTTTTAATAAATCCTTTTGTTATTTTTGTACATTCCTAAATCCGTGTTTGTTTGAGTTTATTTTCCGCAGGTTTGAGGACTGCGGCAGGACCACAGGTAAGCTCTTCAGCTTCCTTTTCTTCTCTTTCTTCCTCCCGCGTATATATAGTAAAATCCGCATTTGATCAGTCACCTCCGAGTTAAAGCTCGCTATTGGCCATTCGTGATCCCTGTGGTGTTCACCTGGGGAAATCACACGACAATATGCTCACATCAGAGAAAGAACAGATGGGAAGGTGAGTGCCCACCTACACCTCCACAAACCCCTCAACAAGGCCACCCGGTCCAACAGCGCCTTCTTCCAGTGAAACTCCCAAAATCAGGAAGCATTTGTTCCTCCTTTTCCCACTTGTGGAACAAACTTCCACATTCTCTTCAATCTCATTCTTCCCTCCAGATCTAAAAGAAAGCTCTTCACCGCCATCGCGGATCATCCACCATCAAAAACCATCATCTTTCTACACCCTTTAGACCACCCCCAATCTTTTGTGCTTATGTATCCATGTTATCCTCCCCCCCCCCCCTCCCCCTGAATTATTCCCGATCCTTTAACCGTACCTGCAGATCCCTTGTTGTCCATCTCTGTACATTTCCTCCCTTGGCCCCTCTGTTGGCATTCCGTCCTTCGCTTTCGCTGTTCCTTTTATCCTGATCCGTTCTGTGCTCCAGCTCCTCCACGAGCCTCGACTCTGTGTACACTTCCAAAGTATGTTAAAGAGCAAGTCGTGACCACACGTGGCTCGGTTGTTCGAGCAACAATATGAACTACATGATCAACTAGCAGGAAGAGGGATGGCCCAGAGTTTAGTAGCAGTGATATTTGCACAAACATGGCAGACACACAGAGAGGGACAAAAAGCAAAGTTTCACATGATTTGCATTGTCTGTTCTCAACTACGGTACAGTATTTAAAACTTAAAACACTCAATGGAAACTTTTACCACCAATCTCTTCTTTTTTTTTTGGATACAAGATCGAGGCTCATGTCAGAGCTACCATTAATCACAAAAAAAAAAATGGACACACAAAACATAAAATAAAGGGAGCGGGAGACAACATGGGGAGAGAGAGGGAAGCACACAAGTACAACAGCAGAGAACAGGGACATCGGGAGATCTGTGGGACGGAGAGGGCTTGGGGGGAGGAGGCATGGGAAGGCGGGGGGGGGGGTGTGGGGGGGGGTGTGGGAGAGGTATAACAAACGATATATATATCAAATATCCGTATAATTCAATTTAAATAGTAATATAGATTGTAAATGTCGTATAAATAAATTAATTCCCGAATTTACCGTTGTTGACGCAGTAGCTATTACACCAACCGATGCAACACGTTACAATAGTTATTACCTCCGCCACCAAAGGTGGATGGAGGTTATGTTTTCACCCCTGTCTGTCTGTTTGTCCGTTTTACCGTTTGTCTGTCCGTTTGTGAACAAAATATCTAAAAAAGTTGTGGATACATTCGGACGAAATTTGGCAGAGAGGTAGTGTATGTGACATGGACGAAATGATTAGATTTTGGTGAAGATCCGGATTCGGATCCAAGTAGTAGAATTTTTAAAGTAATTCTTCACCATTGGGAGATAGGGCCAAAAACAATGCATAGCACGATATCTCAAAAAGTTGTGGAAGGATTTGGACGACATTTGGTGGAGAGGTTGGGTGTGCGACAAGGACGAATCGATTCAATTTTGGTCAAGATCCGAATATGGATTCGGATACGAGAATTATTTAATTTTAAGTGATTCTTCACCATTGAGAGATCGGGCGAAAAGCAATAAATAACATAATATTTGAAGAAGTTGAGGACGAGTTATGACTAAACTTGGGGGATGAGTTGGTTTGGTGACAAGAACAAGCCGATTAGATTTTGGTTCAGGTCCGAATCCAGATCCGGCCTACCAGTAGATACAAAACGTAAACTGCTCAGCCTGGTGGAGGTTTGCTCTCTACCGAATGCCGTTCTAGTTCAACATTAAATTAATTGGTTCACCATTTCAATCCCAAATACAAATTAAAACATATGGCCAGGAAGCTTACACATTCAGCATAAACAGCACAAGTTCTAAATTAGATCTTGGGCTGTGAAGGCCACAGCATCATCTCTTCTGAATTCCAAGGGAATAATTATAAACTATTTAGAATTTAGATAAAATGAAAATCCAAACGCACTGTATTTATGAACTTTAACTGTTGCCATTTCAAGCCATTCGTGGTCCGCACTGAACCCCTGGAGGAACGGGCGGTTAACATTAAATTTTTTAAAATCTCACCAACACAGAAGGATTTCAAGCAGGATTTTATTTTATTTTTTGGTTCATCTTGTAGTTTCGAGCATTTTATCATCGATGGAAGTGACCATTATAGAGCAGTGCGCTCTATTTGTGCCGTGTCCTGAAATGGGATCTCCAAGCCTCTGTAACGTGATCGGCAACAGACATGTTCAATAAGACATCCCAAAGATGTGATTTCCAAGCCCAAGAGGAAGTCGAGCCCCTGTGCGTAGCACGCCATTGGACATCATCAGAACAAACGGTCCAAGGTGACGGAAATTCAACTGGTTATACCGTTCGACAGCAGCATCGGAACGGTGGAATGGCACAAAAAGCGACAATCCACCGAGCCACATGCACAACACCATTCTGGACTCATTTTGCAAAGAATTTGGCAAAAGCCAAGCCACTCTCACCCTCGGGGTGAAACACTTTCACACACGACATGCATTTATGGAAGAGTGGAAGCCTTGCTCGAACGACAGTGCAACAACCGAAGGATTCCAAATGCTTGGAACCCATAGAGCATTTGGTCTAAAACAGAATGAACCGTTAGTGTTTGAAATATACACGTACTTGTAACTGACGATAACGTGAGCCTGGTGTTGGCTTAGCGGTTAGGGTGCCGGCTTGGGATGCTAGGATCCTGATTCCTGGGTTCGGAATCCCGGTCGATCGCTGAATGAATACCAGGGGGGTTGACTCAGCCTGTCATCCTTCTGAGGTCGGCAAATTGAGTACCAGCTCACTGGTAATTCCTTCTGTGTCGCAAGAGGCGACTAACAGGGTTGGCGGCAGGAAGGGCATCCGGCCATAAAACATAGCTTCAAAAAAAAGGGGACCACGGTGCCCAAACCCCCCCCCCCCCCCCCCCCGCTCTGCAGGGAAAAATGGCCTCTAAAGGTGGTTCTTGTAACTGACTATACCCTGTCGTGCTATTTTTACAACCCTAACAATAGAATACCAGGCCCGGTGATAGACGAATCCTTTCGATTCATCACTCTTAATGGGAAGAGAGGGCGAGAATGATCAAGTTGCACTGCTCCCACACTCGATTAAATATAAAAATATTAAACGTGTTTACATACAGCATGACAAGGTGAGTAAACATTGCATGAAAGAGGCAAGTGTGTAATTATATATTTTAACACAAAGGCCTAGGCTCGTGGAGGAGCTGAACGACAAGGGCAGCAGGTTCGCAAATGACCAGTGTACTGTATCGGGCAGATGGACATATACAGAGGAGGAATAACGCAACAGGTCACAACACGCGCTTGGCAACCAAACCTCCTCACACTTTAAGCATTTAGCAGGTTTTGGTCAAATTTAACCATCATAATCTGTGACGCAAAAATATATATTAAACTTCCTGGCTTTTTAAGCTTGGGAGCAAACGGCTCAGCAACAGAGTCTTTTCAGTTCAGAGATTGATTACACGTGGCATCAAATACCACCGTTGAAAGGCCTACTTTGGTGCCGCTCTAGCAACCAACCTAGTGTTTGAATGTATTACACTGTGCTCATAGTCACTTGGGTGCCTGGGCAAGGCGAGCCCGTGTGCAATCGGCACAAGGAAGTTCATGAGCGCAGGGTGCACTCGGGGCTTGCGGGATGGTTGGGGAGGTCAGAGAAGTTGGAAGGACTTGCAAAAGGCTCATCTGCTTGGAAGAGGGTCGAGAGGAACCGAGTAACCTTGATATGGAAGGACACTTCAATTTGTTATCCATGTTGTCCTGGTTTTGACCTTTATTGGGGTCCACTGCTGGAGTCTGTAGGCTGGAGTCAGTACTTTGTGCTAGTAGCACTTTACACATTTCATCGTTGTCCTTGTTAAAGTTCTCTAAACAGTGATTTGTCACCTCACGACTACTTCCCTTTTTCGTACTTTCATTCTCTTTCTCATTTCTTACTGTGTCCTGCTGTTCTTCTTTAATCTTTACATTGGAGACACCAGGAGCAGGAAAGGGCACGGGGATCGGTATTGGTATAGGGATTGGAAGAGGAACGAGGATTGGGTAAGGTATTATGAGGGTCGGTGGTGGGACCAGTTGAGAAAAACTAGCCAAGAGGCCTGGAGGTAGGCCTGGTTGGTCAGAAATTGGTGGAACTGCCCTTTGAAGATTTGGGATTGTCATAGGGAAGGGTCCGTTGCTGGATGAGGGAGTGTGGATACGAGTTTCTGTTGACTGTCGGCATGTTGTCCTTGGTGGAGACGTGCTGGAAACTGGGGTTTGTTCAGGACAAGATGGCATAATTGGGCTGCCAGAAGGTTGTTTCCTTGGCTGGGCAGCAACTGGCAACATTGGAGCTGAAAATGAGGCTTTGTTTTCCTTTGCCCTTTTAGGCGGAGTTGGTGCCGAAGGTGAATGCATGACCAATCGTTTACTTTCCACAGGTAAAGGAGACAACTGAATTGGATAAACATTATTTTCCGGACCCTGGGGAGGAATGGGAGAACGGTCGTCTTGAGAGGAAGGAGAAGTGGTTGGCGGCCTTCGCTCACGAGGCAAATCCAGTGAAGTCTTGGCCCCTGAAGATGGTAGGTTGGCACGAGTTTCAGTATAAAAAATGTCCATCTTGTACTGCTGGAGACACTGAGCACTGCAGAAACGCAAACGGCCATCACCCTCACCAAACCCGAGATGGTCAAGCGTAGGGCGGAGCTGCTTGCACCAGTCACAAACCTATGGTGAAAAAGTGGTGGGAAGGAAAATATTAATATATGATGAGATGTTAAAAAAAAAAGAAGAAAAAAAAAAGAGCATGTGTATGTATGTATGTATGTATGTATGTATGTATGTATATATATATATATATATATATATATATATAATATATATATATATATATACATACACACATACATACATACATATGAGGGGCAGTGAATAAGTAACCTTCAAATATTTTTCACAACTTGTTTATTGCATGTACGTGTGTAACAACTTATTTTTCAACACATAATCTCCATTGTGTTCAATGCATTTTTTTCAGCGCTTTACTAAGTCCTGGATTCCTCTGGAAAAAAATATTTTAGCTGCTTGTGTAGCCATTCATGCAATGGCTCTTGGACCTCTTCATCGAATCGCAAAGTGATTCCACCAAGCGCCTCTTTAAGTGGCCCAAAGATGTGGTAATCCGAAGGGATGAGGTCTGGCAAGTCAGGTGGATGAGGAATAACACTCAAAATGCAGGTCCTCGATTGTTGCAGTTGTAGAGCGGGCAGTATGGGACCGAGCATTGTCATGCTGCAGCAAAATACTGGTAGTGAGGAGTCCACAGCGTTTTGATCTGATTGCGGGTTTCAGATGATTATAAGGAGGTCGCAGTATGATGCACTGGTGATTGTGGTCCCTCTGGGCATGTAATGCTCTACAAGTGGGCCTCGGCTATCCCAGAAGAGCGTCAGCATCACTTTTCCAGTGGACGGCTGTGTGCGGAACTTTTTGGGCTTCGGTGAAGGTGAATGGCGCCACTATTTGCTTGCCCTCTTCGTTTCTGGCTGAAAGTAGTGGACCCAGCTTTCATCCCGTCACTACGCGATGTAATAAAGCGTCGCCTTCTGTTTTGTAACGTCGCAGAAGTTCTTCACACATGTCCACTCGCTGTTCTTTCAGTTGGGGTGTGAGCTGTCTCGGCACCCACCTTGCGGAACCCCAGCACGTTGTGAATGATATGGTGTGCTGAACCATGGCTATTGTTCAATTCGGAAACCACTTCATCCAGCGTAATGCGACGGCTTTCCCTTAGCACGCGCTCAACTCCTGCAACCATTTCTGGTGTGTCGGCTGTGTGAGGCTGACCTGAGCGAGCAGCATCTGCCACTCTGGATACTCCACTTTTAAACTTCCTGTCCCAGTTGTACACCTGCTGCAGCGATAAACATGCGTCACCATATTGCATCTTCATTCTGCTATGGATTTCACTGGGATTCACACCCTCACTTCCCAAGAAACAGATGACAGACTGTTGCTCCTCCCTGGTGCATGCTTCTAAGAGAGCCGCCATCTTGGCACTGCTCTATTGACGTCATACGCTCAATATTGCCAAATCTATATCGGGCAAAACATGACTCTTACCCATAATATATATACACACACACACACACACACACACACACACACACACACACACACACACACACACACACACACACACACACACACACACACACACACACACACACACACACACACACACACACACACACACACACACACACACACACACACACACACACACACACACACACTTGGCATTCAATATGGAATTTTTTTTCTTTCTTGACTTGGGTTTACTTTCTGAACTCAGTATATCAATCTGGTGAGTTTCTTTTACCCTTTGGTGATGTCTTTGTTGAAAGAACCATGTCACTGATTGTCTTTCGCAGCAAGAAGTCAATAACAGGATTATATCACAGGTGGCATGACAAAATGTAAGGACAGGTACATTTGACGATTGGTTTCACAATCGGGTATATAAGGGTTGCTGCGTTCTGTATTAGTGGAAAACAACTGCTGCACGTCTACAACAGTTATTGCCGCTTCCTCTGGAGATGATCCGTCAACTTGACAATGCTGTTTGTCATGGAGTGGTGGCTTTACGAAATTCTGGCATGAAACAGCATGCTCTTGCTCGGCAGTATGGCATCACTCAAGGTCAGGTGTCAAAGATCCTGAAACAAAATGCTCAGAGGGGTGTCCCTACTCCAATAACGAGGCCAGAACGTCCACGCAGAACCACAAGGAGAGATGATCGCCAGCTGCACCGGTTAGTCTGCAATGGCTGTACCAAGTCAGCTAATAGGCTCAGGGCTGAGTGGCAGCAACTGCCAAATGTGCCTGTATCCAGAAGGCTAGTCAACCAACGACTGGTTCAAGCAGGCTATCGTGCCAGGCGTCCCCTGAGAAAGCCACGCCTGACCAGACAACACAGCCAGCGCCGATTGCAGTGGGCCAGAGAGCACCGTCAATGGCAGCCAGGACACTGGAATCACGTGACCTTCAGTGACGAGTCTAGATTTCTGGTCTATCGTCAAGATGGCCGCGTCTGAGTGTGCAGACAAGTGCATGAAGTCCACAACGAAGATTGTATAGTGCCAAGAGTCCAAGCTGGAGGTGGTGGGGTGACCGTTTGGGCTGCTTTTCATGCAGGAGGCAAAACTGACCTGGTTGTTCTGAATGGAAACCTGAACCGGTTCAAGTACAGGGTCATTCTGGAAGAAACATTGCTTCCATTTGCTCGTGCAGCCTTTCGAGGAAACTTTGTCTTCCAAGATGACAATGCACGGCCTCATCATGCTCGCATGATCCAACACTTTCTTGCTGACCGTGGTGTAGAGCATATGGAGTGGCCTGCCATGTCCCCGGACATGAATCCGATAGAGAACTTGGGGGCAGAATTAATGCGTCAAATCGACAACTTGGACCAGCAGCCGACCTCTGTGCATGAATTGCAGCAGGCCATTGTCACTGCATGGCAAGCGATTCCTGTCCAAACCTTGGCAAATCTCGTGAACAGCATGCCTCGACGTGTACGTGCTCTCCTGAATGCTCGTGGGGGTTACATGAAGTACTGAACTGTAATTTTACTGTCCGTAATCCCAGTCATAATTTAGCTTTTGCTTAAAAAATTTTTGGCTAATGTGCAAAATAAAGAGATACTTCTGGAAAACGTACAGAAGTTTAACACAGTACTGTCCGTGAATTGAGTTCGATATCAGTTTACATCACTTTCAAGGATCAATTTATTTGCTTCAAAATGTCAAATGTGGTTTTTGTTTCTTTTAAAGGTCACATTAACAAAATCTAGAATAATTTCAACATAATTCCAATGAACTTTTGGTTCGAAGTGATCTTGAAAAGTAAGTTCACCCCCACAAAAAAATATTCCATATTAAATGCCAAGTCTGTATATATCAGTTACTATGCGATTTCATACCATCAGTGGTGAACCGCCATTAAGGTATCCCATCCAGCTATGCTGTACCTTAATGGGAGCGATAAGTACCGTCTGCCACACGGCACCTTATCTCTGGTATCCACTCATTATATGGAATCGCCTGGATGCAGCAGGGAGCAACCAATCCAAATATATCTTCAGTTCTCCAGCTTTCAATGAGCGCACGTAATGACGTCACTGCCATGTACATACGCTCTGCCTGTCAAGCTCCCAAGAGAACCGTCCCACAGTGCAGAATTTTTGATCTTAGTTCAGATACTGTCATAAGTGTATGTAAAACTCACAGTTCATAAGTTTTTCAGAGTCATAAGTTTTTCAAAGAAAGATTTTCAGAGTCATAAGTGTATGCAGGACTCATTGCGTTGCCCTGATGAGCCCCAAAAAGGGCAAAACCAGGTCAGTAACTGTGAGTTTAACATACACTTATGACAGTATCTGAACTAAGATCAAAAATTCTGCTCTGTCGGATGGTTCTCTTGAGAGCTTGACAGGCAGAGTGTATGTTCATGGCAGTGACGTCATTACGTGCGCTCATTGAAAGCTGGAGAACTGAAGAGATATATATATATATATATATATATATATATATATATATATATATATATATATATATATATATATATATATATATATATATATATATATATATATATATATATATATCAGTCATTAAGCGACTCCATACTATCAGTGGTGAACCGCCATTAAGGTATCCCATTCAGCTATTGCTGTACCTTAATGGGAGCGACCACCTGCCACACGGTACATTATCTCTGGTATCCACTCATTATATGGTGTCGCCTAGATGCGGTCGGGAGTAACCAATCATAATCTAATTTTAGTTCTCCAACCAAATGAGTGCACAACATATCTACTTCTTTCCTGGAAGTCCTAGCAGTGTCCATGTGTTTTATACCTCTACCACCCCCCCCCCCTTCTTCCCGTGCCTCCTCCCCCCCCCCCAAGCCCTCTCCCTCCCACAGATCTCCCGATGTCCCTGCTCTCAAATGTTGTACTTGTGTGTTTCCCTCTCTCTCCCCATCTTGTCTCCCGCTCCCTTTATCTCATGTTTTATGTGTCAGTTTGTCTTTTTGTGATTAATGTCAGCGCTTACATGAGCCTCGATCTTGTCTACAAAAAAAACACATTTCCAGATCAGGCCCCAAAACAGTCAACTGCTCTGCAAGCAACAAGAGTGGTTGTTTTCAATTGGCGAACATCATACAAGGACCACGTGCAAAGGACCTCTGGTTAACAGAATCGACTACTACACTTCCTTTTGGAAAGGCAGTCCTCACTGTATGTACTTCACCAAGACGCCAAGGATGAGCAAACTATGTTAAAAGGATACACCATGTTGGAAGTGACGATCAGAACCAGGGTTGTGCTTCACATGAGGGTACTCAACCAAAAGTAAAACACCCATTTTTCATCCAAGTGGTGCTTCTTAAGATGTCAAAGAAAGAAGACCATGGAGACTTCAAAAGACATTACCACATGGTGCTGCCATCTTACGGTCCTGTGCATTTGCAGAATTATTCACCCCTCTCTACCCACACACCCACCTGCCACACCTGCTTTCACATCATCCAGCCATGCGTGCTCCAGGCTTTAAAAATGAGGTGGCGAAGAAAATGGTCCTCATTGCATTCCTTTCTTCCGATCATGTCAGGTCACTGACGTAGCTGAGCAAGGCAGTTTTCTCGAACTTTGTTTTAATTAGGCCTTTATTTTTGCATCGGATTAACCGGCCAGCCTTTCAAATCTATGATGGAAATGTATGGATAATAATGGTGATGTCTGACAAAAATTACGAGATGGCATCTGCCAATAAAGGGATGATGAGCAATTTTAAAATTTCCTGCTGCTTTTGCAGTTGCAACATGAGAGATGTACATTGGAGGATTGTTCTGGAGAAGGTAAATTCCTCAACGACACCTTTTATGGAGAGGAGTGATATTTGCAACTTTCCAAGGAGGAGGAATTTTCCCATCCAAGAAGGACCTGTGAAAGGGAGAGGATAGAGGGTATGATAACATCTCAGCACAGTTCTTGAAGACTAGAGCACTTGTGCCATCAGGACCAGGTGAGGAAGACATGTAGAGCCAGTTAATAAATTCCTCCACCAACATGTTGGTTCCATGGCCTTTTGAGTGAAGGCGGAGTTCAATTAATCTTATTTTTCTTGAGCAGGTCCAGCATGACTCCATCTTCTAGTGGGGTATGGAATGGAAGGAGAATATGTACCACACACAGACCTGATCAGTTCCCACCAGACTTTGGAGGATGGCAAGAGGCTGAAGAATTTGGATCACAGGTGAGCCTGATGTTGGGTCCTGACTCTTTGTAGGACAGGTATACAATGGATTTGAGTTGTGCTGAGAGACTGCAGGGTTCCATCAGTCTCGGATTTACCTTCCAGGAGAATGCGAGTGGTTTCCTTGTGATAGCCCGCACCACATGCACCAGTGTACCCAGGTTGAGATGATGGACAGAAAGGTTGAATGAGGGATGGAATGAACTTGTGAAGAATACAAATTAGTCCAATGTAGGATAAATATCAGGAGCAGCCACTGTTAAGAGCCGATATGATGATGAACCAGTCTTAACTGGAGAGGAACAGTCCAATCAACCCCTGCGCCCTTCTCCTGCTCTGCCACCTCCTTCTCCCGCTGCCCTGCTCACCTCCTTCTCCCGCTGCCCTGCTCACCTCTCCTCCTGCTGCTCTCCACTTAATCCTCCTACCAATCCTTGCTCACCCCTCCTCCTGCTCCCTGGCTGAACGGATCTTTGTCAAACTTTCAGAAGTTTATCAGAGTTTCTGGGAGTGTTTTAGGCAAAAAAAAAAAAAAATTTTTTTTTTTAAAATCGCTCTAGAATGCCTAGGATTTTGTAGCTACATGAAAGTTAATATTAAATGATCCCAACCCCATTCCTTAGTGGATGTAGGAAAGTGTTTTAGGCCCCCACAAAAAAAAAGAGAAAAAAAAAAATTGATTTCTTCAAAATGCCAACAGGATTAGAACATCACCAGGCAATGCTGGTTACCCCTGCTCGTAAAATAAAGGTAAAAAGGTAAAGAGGTAAAGAAGGAGGATGAGGAAGGTAAAGATGATAAGGTAAAGAAGGAAAAGAGGTAAAGGTAAAATTAATGATGTTAGAAAAAGGAAAAGTTGGTAAAACTAAGCGTCCAGGTAAAGCGGAGAACCTCCAAAGCCCAGGCAAAAAGTCATTACCTGTATGAACGAGGTGTCCATCCTTGAATGGACTATCTGCTTGTTTAAAGTACAATTGAGGACAATTGCCATGAGACACCAATACCAGAAGTTTGATAACTCGTATCAGTCACTCTGTGGAGGTAGATTATTTCTAGATTGGTTGTGTCGTTTAATATTTGTATTTTGAATTCGGAGTTGCTAAAAACATGTTATAGTTGTCCAATTATAGGCAAACCTTAGAAACTTCTGCGTTACCTTCCAGTTTAAGTCAATTTCAGTTTAAACAGTTTAACAATTCGTTTTGCTTAGATTAAGTGCTCAACCGTAGTTGACAAATCAAGGAGATCTTTTTCAATTTGCCGAACATTATCGGTACAATAATTTTTTTTTTTACAAAATCCCAGTGGAAGCCCCAGAGAAGGGAGTGAATAAAGGAAGAAGAAGAACCAATCATTTCATGTCTTCAGACGCATAAGGCTGCTGAGGAAGTTTTTCCTTTGTTAGAAGACACAATCCTGGATGGGTTGCCACTTCGACACAGGATTTCTTTTTTTGGATTTTGCAAATTTTGCTACTCCTCCCTTATCACCAGCTGATTGTTCTGAAACTTGACACATGAATACAAGACAGCTTCGGCTTCAATTGCGGATCACGGAGCTCCCAGTGGGAGAGGGATTACCTCCTAAACCCCGGATCCATACTCTTCCCTTATTAACCAACCGATTGCTCCGAAACCTGACACAGCCCTTCTAGTCGATAGTCCACAGGATCGCTCTGTCTTAGATTTTTCGATTTCGGATCATGGGGGCTCCCAGGGGACCATGAGGACTCCCGCCATATCAGCAGAGGCCTGGACTTCAACCTCGAGATGATGTCTTTTATTATAATTCCTTTACACGGGACAAACTCGTTGCTTGTCAATTTCATCCATACTCAATGCATCGTTCTCACGGCAGCTCTTTCTATTCTTTAAATAAGTCCGTTTTTGCTGTTATATTTCCAGTCTTCTCCGAGATGAACGCTGAAGCGAAATACGAATTTAAAATGCCTACCATGAGATTACCCAATGCACTCTCTCAAATGGTAAAGCGCGAGTGGTAAGCGTACGTGAGGAAGAGCTTAAAGAAGTGGCGATGACGAGATGCGAGGGTGACCTTGCTTCGTTTGAAGTGGGCGCGTCGACCAGCAGAGAAACACTTATCGCTGCAGAAGCTGCGCATCTCGCCCGCCATCGGCAAGGAGTAGCGTCCGATGCACGGCTGGTGACACCACGCACAGACTACAGAGCTGGCGACTTCTTCTGCGTCTGCACCGCGGCACAAACACCGTGACATTTACAAGAAAAAGAAATGGAGGTCATTTAGCCGAGGAGAGGCGGGGTTGGGAATGCAATGAAGCTACGGAACAATGGCCAAAAAATTAATAAATAAACCAAAGAATGTTCTCCAGTAAAAACAGAGGGGCCTCGTTTACTTTTAAAAATACCAGAATGCAAACAGGGCTGTGGCACTTTTACTGCCAGGTAAATCAGGCCAAAACAAATCTCTTGCTGGATGAAAAATGGAATCCAGCTGCCAATCAAAGGAGAGGCTACGCAAGAGTCATCGCAAAAGTTCTGTCAGCCCGATTGTAACTTTGGTAACAAGTCTTGGTGATTACGACATCATATTTAAAGTTATTTGACCACTGGACAAAGTGCTTTGAAGAGGATGAATATATATATATTTTTTGCATACATGGTCGAGGCTCATGGAAGAGCTAAAGAAGAATGACAGGGAGCAAAATGGAAAGGGGGAAACACCGACACAGAAGAGTAGAAGTGAGATCAAGGGGATGGGAGGAAGATACATGGGGGTGAAGAAGCTGAATGAAACAGCAAGAAGCGGAAGCGGTAGGTGGGGATGAAACAGAGAAGGAACGAACCAACCGACAAGTACCGAAAAGAGGTGAGGGATAGAGGGGGGGGGAAAAAAATCACAATAATCTGTTTGGAAATGAGATTTAAATGGGGTTTGGGATTGTGCAGAACAATGTGATAAAAAAAAAAAAGATTGTTGAGGCTTCATGAATGGATCAGGATGAAACTTGGCAGAAGGAACAGTTGAGAGAGGGGGCACCAACAGCAGCGCCAAAGGCCAAGGTAGAGTGAAACTTGGACAAACAATCGGTGTGGGGAGGAATGGGTGGCAGGAGAGGATGCATGGGATGGATTAGATGGATACGGAAACTCTCAAGTTTGGAAGGAGGAAGGATTGAGATGGAATGGGGTTAGAAAGGGGTGCGCGGGGGTTAAACAACATTTGTCATTGGTATCGCTGAATAAGTATGTGGGGTGACAGAACTTTTGAGATGACCTCGTTAATATCTCCACCCTTACTGTACCAGCCGTTTATAGATCCTTTGCAACAAAACAAGGCAAGTGATCGACCTTGTATGGAACAAAAGCAACCACTATAGTAGGACAAGGATAATGCGACAGAAATGGTTCAACAACAGTAGGAATTTACAACGCACGTTTATCAATCTCACCTGAGGGAGTGCCTGAAGAAGCCATCAAAGGCACAATGACATTGGCCGCACTTGGTGGCGAGAGACTGCGTTCCACGTCAACATCCTCCAAATTCCCACCGCAATCTCCCAAGTTGTCTCGATTCTCCCCCAGAAACAGGCTCCGCTCTGGAGGTTCACAAGGTGGTTGGGGTTCGTCCCCCTGGCCTAAGGAATGGGCAATGGCGTTTACAAAAATTACAATCGTCATTCCACACATCAATCATTCCATCCTACTTTAGAAACATCATCATGTTACAAAAAACAAGGAAGTGATACTCCAGGTGAGGTCCCACACCTTTTTGGTCACATGAGGGATAGATCTGTGCAATGTGAAAAATATTGAGCAGTTTTTGAAACATCTGAAACATCATCTCAAATGGCAGTTTCAACAACTATCAATGAATGAATGAATTCATCATCCATCTTATTGTCAGCTTTTCCTCTCCTGGTGCCATGCTGTCACAAAAAGCCGAGCTCATTCAGCTACCACAAGCCCCTTGTCCTCTTCTACAGAAAAGGCGACTAACTAAAACTCAGCTGCCTTGTAATATAGTTGGAGCTGCCCATCAGTAATGCTCGGTCGTATTTTTCCCTGCACAATTTTGAAGACGGTGGCTTCATTTATTCCTCGTATGTATATATATACGTTTTTTTTTTTGGTTTGTTTTTGTTACGATTATTATTTCTTATTTTGTGTATATAAGTGAGTGGGTGAGGGTGTGTGTTTTTGCATGAATGAATTTTTGCATGAGTGTTTTTGTATGTTGAGTGGTGTATGTTGTAAGGGTGTATGTGTATGTGTGTTGTGTGTGTATGTGTATGTGTGTGTATGAATGATCTGGTGTGTTTTGTTGGTGAGTGGTGAAGGGTATAAAGGTGGGTGTTTGAGTGTTCCACCATGTTTGTTTGGTGCTGTGGATTCTGGATGTGGAGGTGTTGTTGTTGTAGTATGCGTTCGCACTGGCTGGGGGTGGGGGTATGTACGCATCCAAGTGTAGTTGCTGCACGTGGATGTGTATGTGCCCCTTAGCTGACCATATCAAGGTTGAAGGGCCGAAACGGGATGATGCTGAGGACCTCGACCGAGGACCCGGTCAGTGCGGCACACTTGAGACCAGGTGTGTTTTGAACTTACATATATATATATATATATATATATATATATATATATATATATATATATATATATATATATATATATATATATATGTGTATATAAATAAATGTATATAAATAAATGTATATAAGTAAATGTATATAAATAAATGTATATAAATAAATGTATATATATAAATAAATAAAGGTATATATAGTCACGTGAAAAAGTAAGTACACCCCATGTAAAGTTTTGACTTTTTCAACATATTTCAACATACATCTATTCGATCTTCATTTCAACAATATTGATAGATAAAGGTGATATAATATAACAAATATCATGAAAAATTTACATGTTGAAGTCCATTGTATAATTTAAATAAACATAAATGTAAATTTCGCATGTGGAAAAAGTAAGTACACGCTTGGCTCTAATAGGTGGTATTGCCCCCTTCGGCAGAAACAACCTCAAGTAGCGGTTTCTTATAACTGTCGACCAGTTTCTGACATCGACTGGGAGAAATTTTTCCCCACTCCTCCATGCAGAATTCTTTCAGCTGTGCAATGATTGAGGGGTTTCTTGCATGCACAGCTCATTTCAAATCTCCCCACAACATCTCGATGGGATTTAGATCCGGGCTTTGACTTGGCCATTCCAGAACCATCCATTTCTTTGTTTTCAGCCATTCCTTGGTGGATTTACTGGTATGTTTAGGGTCATTGTCATGTTGCAAGGTCCACCTTCGGTTGAGCTTCAACTCTCCGCCAGATGGCCTCACATTATCCTCAAGCACACTCTGGTACAATGAAGAATTCATAGTGGATTCCATGATGGTGAGCTGCCCAGGCCCTGATGCAGCAAAGCTGCCCCAAACCATAACATTTCCACCACCATGCTTTACAGTTGGTATCAGGTTCTTGTGGTCAAATGCTGTCTTTGGTTTTCGCCAAACATGTCTTCTGGTACTGTGGCTAAAGAGCTCTACCTTTGACTCATCTGTCCAGAGCACATTGTTCCAGAAAAGTGCTGGTCTTTGCCTAGGTGTTCATTGGCTAACTTTAGTCTTGCCCTGATGTTCTTTCTGGACAGCAACGGTTTCCTCCTGGCACACCTCCCATGTAGATCAAATCTGTGCAGCCTCTTTCTAATGGTAGACTCATGCACTTTGACATCAACAGTGGCAAGAGCTACCTGTAGGTCCCGTGATGACATTCTGGGGTTCTTAGAGACTTCTTTCAGCATCTTGCGGTCTGCTCTCGGGCTGAACTTGCTGGGCGGGCGGCCTGGCCTGAACAAGTTGGCAGTTGTTTGGAATCTTCTCCACTTGTAGATGATCTTCCAGACAGTCGAATGATTGATTTTTAAATTGTCTGGAGATCTTTTAAAATCCCTTCCCAGACTCGTAGGCATCTATAACCTTCTTTCTGAAGGCCTCAGTGAGCTCTTTTGATCTCGGCATGGTGACGTCGCACACTTCAACAACAAAGAGCAAACCAAACTAAATTTCTGAGGTTTAAATAAGACAGGTTCCTCCAAGATCCCCTCTAATGATGTTCTAATCATTTGCACCTGAGCTGGTGCACCTGATTCTAATTTTAGGTATTTGAAGTCGTGATAAATGTAGGGGTGTACTTACTTTTTCCACATGCGAAATTTGCATTTATGTTTACTGAAATTATACAATGGACTACAAAATGTAAATGTTTCATGATATTTGTTATATTATATCACCTTTATCTGTCAATATTGTTGAAATGAAGATCAAATAGCTGTATGTTGAAATATGTTGAAAAAGTCAAAACTTTACATGGGGTGTACTTACTTTTTCACGTGACTGTATATATAAATAAATGTATATATATATAAATGTATATATATATATTGTTGCAGCTCTCAGCGTCGGCCTTTCCCCTTACCAAGGGGGGATTAATCCCCTTGTCTTTTACTTGCCGACGGGATCCGGAGCTATGACGTTCCTTCCGGATGACGTTAGGTAGGGTCGTAAGCCGAATTCTTATTACCCAATTACTAACGCCGGCCATGAAGCAAGGAAATAACTCCCGCCCGAACCACGGTTTCAGATGGGAATGCCGAGCGGTAGCGATCCGTGATCCGAGCTGTTAACAATGACTAGACCCGATTCTAAGCGGTTCCGAATCGTGCCACGTTTACCCAATGGAGAAATCACTAAGACGGTCGAATTAAGAGGAAAAGGAATAATAAGCAATTCATTACATTTTGTACAATGAAGAAGAAGAAGCAATGTACAGTTAAGAAGAAGAAGCAGATACACAGGGCAGCCTTAATGACGGTCTTAACTTATCCCTGGACACGGGCCCGTTCGCACTCAGACTCACACGGGGTTGTAGATTGTCGGGTCGAGGGTCCAAAGATGGCGTCCACAGCTCGCTCCGGTCCCCGACTCGTACCACGAAGAAGATGGTAGACGGCAGGCAAGCTCTCCGCGTGTCGTTGGCGCGGATCGGACAATTATATGGGGGGATCGGTAAGCTGGGCTGGCGGTTACTGTGCGGCTCACGGCCACGTACGTAATAGAAATACGAGCGCTTTATATGCGCTTCCAGCAAGCCCAAAGCCAAATCCTCAACGAGTCCTTGCACAAATGGCAAACGTGACAATCCTCTTGGTAAAACGTTTATGCTCTCAAATCCTCTGGCCAGTCCTCTGCAATGAGTGCCGCTGCGTCAGTCCTCTGGTAAGTCCTCTTCGCGCAGTCCTGTTAAACTGCATAAGTCCTGTGGAAGGGCTTTGCGTGCACGGTTATATAGCGCCGCCCAGCGAACCCTCTGGAATTTGCCAGACGCGCTCTTACCATGCCCCTTAGGCCATGCCCACGGAGCCCTGGTTGGTTGTTGGGATCTTACCGGCTCCGACCTTGGTCTGCTTGAC
Source organism: Myxine glutinosa (assembly GCF_964187855.1). Lineage (NCBI taxonomy): Eukaryota > Metazoa > Chordata > Myxini > Myxiniformes > Myxinidae > Myxine > Myxine glutinosa. Next base: position 22,077 of record NW_027618007.1, on the reverse strand, counting down.
GTGGCCACACCCCCGATCTCACGCTCCGCCCCTTTTCCAGGCCTTACCTCGTGGCATTTGGCTGGTTTCAGCATCCTAATGCGAGGGGCAATGGGGCGCAGACTGGATGGTGCGCAATGAGGTCGATTTGGAGGGTGGACCGCAAAATGAACGGGGCCTACTCTTATTTATTTTTTACACAATGCAGGTATCACTATTGGAAATGGCCTTATCTCACATAAACTATGAAATAACTAACGTTCTAAGGTGACCTCTGTGTTTCATGTGGACTAACTATGGGGGCAAAACCTTTAACCTTTATTAATCAAATATGTACACTTTCTCAGAACTGCAACACTGCACCCCTCCTTCGCCAGGCTCATCCCCGAGCCGGACCCACACACCAGTGAGCCCGACCGGTTCTGATGCAAGGGTCAGGACTACTTTTTAACAATTAGTGTGACACTTAGGTGTAGTTTCCCTCTACATTTTACCTAACACCCTGAGTGCGACAGTTTTAAACACTAGATATGTCCCACCTACTGCGTTGTGTACTAACTGACTCACGCCCACAATTAACCGAATTACGGAAAGAATCCTCAAACTATACATAAAGCCGGTGGGGAGCATGTTATTTAGAAGACTACTAATTATTTACAATACTACAACCCAGGACCTGTTCTTTTTGTGGGAGAGAGAAGAAATTTTGAGAAGAGGAAACACAAATGCAATGTGATTTTTGTATTTTTGCACCAAATTTGCAATTTGCAAACCAAATTTTTGCACCAAATTTGCAAACACAAATTGCACCAATACACCATACACCCATATGCACAAAAATAAAAATAAAATGCACAAAAAGCACCAAAATGCACAATCATCAAAATGCACCAAATTCACATTTCAAAATTATTAATGATGTCTTGCGCTTGCTTGGCTGCTGGGCCGTTGTATCTTCGCTGCATCTTCTTCTTCGGTGTGCCGTAATAACTTGGAGATCTTCTTTTCCTGACACACCGGAATAATAAAAAGTGCACAAACCATGTCCGTTTTTATTTTGGCCAGCAGGGCCAACTTAGGTGGTCCGACTGCATGGCATTGAGGCTACTTAAAAACACAGTGGTCTGCAGGAGCAAGATAACGCTTGCAGCAATTGTCTGCTCAAGCAAAGGTGCCAGGCCACAGAACGTGTGGTCCATAGGTGTAGGTGCATAGGTACTGGTGCAGGCAACAGGCAGCAGGCAGCAGGGTGCAGCGCAAAGGTGCAGCCGCACAGCTCAGGATACCTGCACACTCCCCTCAACAAAAGATAATGGGTCCATGGGTGGGGAGGAAGACAAAGCAGAGGTTAGCGGGGGAAAGGGCGCAAGGGTACACGTAATCACAAGGTAATGTGACATGAGGGGCACAGGAGAGCGAGCGGAGAAAGCTCGTCCCTAGCCGTACGTGACCCCCATGTCACCTACTCTACCACTGCCCCTCCCCGTTTTTACAATTTACAGATTCGTCTCTACCGTCCTGTCTTTTCTATCCCCCCTCTGTACCAAATTCGTTCCCAATCCCTCCCAAGAAGGAAGGGATGGAATACCACACAATGTCTCACCCACGTCATGATGCGTCTTTCATTCCAAACATTTGCAAAATCTGGTGTGGAGTCCTGTCACCTCAGAGAGTGGATGTGGATGGTGCGAAGAGACTTCAGCTTAACTATCCTTCTAATAACATTAACACACTTAACACTACCCGGGGTCTTGCCCTGCCAATCCAATTGGCCTCTTTACACAATGTGGTTCTAAAAACCAATTCCCATTGACCATCCTGTGGTGCTCTTCCAAATTTGGGGTCTCACTCCCCCAATTTTTCCTACTGTGCCCTCTCACAATTTTGGAGCTGGGTCGTGTGGCTCTACCAGCAGGTCTACCTACCTGCGCACCTCCGCCACTGAGGTCGCCACCCGAGCTTGCCTAGCTCCTGCGACTACCCTACACTGGGGAAGGCCCTCCTGGCTCTCTCACCCCACTAATGCCCTCTCTGGCATTGGGCTACCCGGGTCCTCTCTTAGGATCCTCGGGCCCCGCTGAACTCTAGCTCTACCTGGCTCCCAGAGCCTACCTGCGGCCTCACCTGGCTGACAGACTACCAGTGGCGGAGTGCCCCAATAACTATACTTACCAATTAAGCCCACACGCCCAGCCATTCCACTCACTCATGCACCCCTCAAAGCAACAACTTGCTACTCCCTGCACCACAGATGTCAATATCCAACAAATTTACCTACTCCCTCTACCTAACTTTAAACTACCCTCCCCGGGTATTCGTGAAGGGGTCCATCTTCCCCAATCCACTCCTTCGCACCATGCACTCCACACCACTCATTCCACACACCATTTATTGCACATACCTGTTTATTCACTTGCACCCCATGCAAGTCCTTCACTCAATACCATTACACATGTCCTCAATACACCATTCATACACTTTCTCCGGTCATCCCAGACCATTGCCTCATTTGCTCACTCTCACCAAAAAGATTCCCATTCTCAATTACTCATTTGCGCCTAAAGCGCATCCTCATACTCACACACACAGCATCATTTAACTAACTATTTCCCCTAATACTCGTGCTTTCCCCGTCTTCCCTTATACTAAGCACTTCCCTCGTCGTTAACATCCATCTAATCTGACTACGTCCCCTCTACCGGTACAAAAGTCACGAATTAAATCTCAGTCTCCTATGGTCATCTCTAAGTCCCTAACAATATCCTAGCCCGCCCTCGGCTAGTTTACACTGCCAAACCCCATAAACTACTGCTCCTTTGCCCCAATGTAAACGATGTGAGGGATGGTAGATCTACCATCCGCCATCATCACTGCTACCATTTGTACACTATACTTGAGCCTCTCGGGGTGGCAACACATCTTCACCGCTCGGCTTCGAAAAGCTGAGCAATCCATCCGGGTGGTCAGTCTCCTGTTGGTTGGGTCCGTCCGGAATTTTCGATTCTGGGGAGGAGGCATACTCGGGCCGAGGTTCCAGGCGCCATCCCGGCGCGGAGCTTTTCTGTCTCCGCCACGATGACCCAACCTCCCCCGGTCGAAGCACCACGCCCGCCAGGGGGCGAAGGTCCAACCTGGCTTTCCTCCCCCGGAATCGTGTCGTTCGCCTCTTGTGCCACGGCACGGCACCGACCATACAGGGTGGGGCCCGGCCCGAATCGTGCACGCTGCCACGGCAACGATCCCCGCCGGCCCCCGCAGCACACAAAGCACACCGCGCACCGAGGGCTCGCGTCGGCTATCCGTCGCTCTAAACGCTGCCCCGGTCTGCGTCGATGCTTGAGTCGCATTCTCACATCCACACGCGACACGTTCTACACTCACAAAACGCGGCGCTCCAGCGCCTCCCATGCATTCTACCACTGCACTCTCTCATGCACACTCTTCCGTTCCACACTCTGGTGCACACCACTCAGGCGCACACTCCATTATCATACACCCTCGCGCACACATTCTACTCGCACACTCTGTTACGCACTTGGCCATTACACACCCTCGCGTACACTCCCCCGTTACGTACTCCGTAACAATCATGGTTGTGCACTCCTGCGCACACCCAATCAGCGCACACTTACCCACGGGTGTGCACTCTCTGGTCACACACCCAATCACGCGCTCTGGTGTGCATCCCCACACACTCTCTTCATCCATCTCACACTCCGTGTCGCACTCACTCTGAGTTTCATACTCTCCTGTTACACACCCGTGCTTCGGTGCACACTTTTTTTCTCACACGCGAGCCATTCGCTTTCGTACACCTCACCACGGACCTTCCACAAGCGCCTGGGTGACGTCGGGATCCCAAGCACGCAAAAAATCTTTTCGCGCCAAACCTTTTCGCGCCATACACAATTCCTGCTTACCTTCGGGATTCTCTTCTCCTCCCGCACCTGCAAATTCTCATTGGGGTTAGGCAGCACGACATCACAATGCGAATGCAGACTTTGGGTACATTCCATCTTTTCCTCCCGCGATTGATTTTCTAAGTCTGCCGTCTCTTCAGCCCCAATTTCCACTATTTATTTTATTTCAATTTCTTTTTCCTCGACGACCGCCGGTGCTAACAACAACAACAACTAAAATAATAATAAAATAAAATAAAATAAAATAAAATAAAATAAAATTTTCCAATTCGGCGGTCGTCGGCTTTTCCATACCCCGAGTCGCGATTTCTACCCCGGTCGCGTACCAGTGTGCCTTTCCCGCTCGACCTGCGGTCTATGTCTTTCCCCATCTTTTTTATTTGGCCACCTATTCTGTTACCACACCGTTTTAACCCGTCTTTCATCCCTTTCATTCGATTCTCATGGGTGCCCATCCTGTTTTCCAACCCCGTTAACCTCTCGTTAATTTCTCCCATTTGGCCACCCATATCCTTCAATTGGCCCCCCATTTCATTTTTCAATCCCCCAATTTGATTTCCCAATTTCTCCCCCATTCTGTTTTCCAAATTTTTTAATCCATCTTTCATTTGGCCACCCATTTCCTTCATTTGGCCCCTCATTTCCTTTCATTTGGCCCTCCATTTTGTCCCCACCCCCCCCCCCCCCAATTTTTATGGCTGCCTGTATCTGCACCATGAAGGCCTGCACATCTATCACCCCCATTTGCGCAGCGGGCGCGGCCCTCGTCGCCATGTGCGAGGCGCCGCAATTTTGTTCCTCTCCTGCTACCTGCCCCTCATTAATGTCCTCCTCCATTGCCAATTGTCCCAATTCTTCCCGGGGGTCCTGGGTTAATTCTAACTCCTCCTCTACCTCCTCAGTTACCCCCACCGGCATCCGACCACCTTGGTTATCCATGGCACGATTCCAATTTAGACGTTAGTACAATTTCGGCCGCTCGTAATTTTGAGTGTTAGGCGCACTTCGGGTAAAATCCCACTCCCCGACACCAATTGTTGCAGATCTCAGCGTCGGCCTTTCCCCTTACCAAGGGGGGATTAATCCCCTTATCTTTTACTAGCCGACAGGATCCGGAGCTATGACGTTCCTTCCGGACGACGTTAGGTAGGGTCGTAAGCCGAATTCTTATTAAAACCTAATTAATAACGCCGGCCATGAAGCAAGGAAATAACTTCCGCCCGAACCACGGTTTCAGATGGGAATGCCGAGCAGTAGCGATCCGTGATCCGAGCTGTTAACAATGACTAGACCCGATTCTAAGCGGTTCCGAATCGTGCCACGTTTACCCAATGGAGAAATCACTAAGACGGTCGAATCAAGAGGAAAAGGAATAACAAGCAATTTATTACACTTTGTACAATGAAGAAGAAGAAGCAATGCACAGTGAAGAAGAAGAAGCAATGCACAGTGAAGAAGAAGAAGAACCAGATACACAGGGCAGCCTTAATGACGGTCTTAACTTATCCCTGGACACGGGCCCGTTCGCACTCAGACTCAGACTCACACGGGGGTTGTAGATGGTCGGGTCGAGGGTCCAAAGATGGCGTCCACAGCTCGCTCCGGTCCCCGACTCGTACCACGAAGAAGATGGTAGACGGCAGGCAAGCTCTCCGCGTGTCGTTGGCGTGGATCGGACAATTATATGGGGGGGATCGGTAAGCTGGGCTGGCGGTTACTGTGCGGCTCACGGCCACGTATGTAATAGAAATACCAGCGCTTTATATGCGCTTCCAGCAAGCCCAAAGCCAAATCCTCAACGAGTCCTTGCACAAATGCCAAACGTGACAATCATCTTGGTAAAACGCATATGCTCTCAAATCCTCTGGCCAGTCCTCTGCAATGAGTGCCGCTGTGTCAGTCCTCTGGCAAGTCCTCTTCACGCAGTCCTGTTAAACTGCATAAGTCCTGTGGAAGGGCTTTGCGTGTGCCGTTATATAGCGCCGCCCAGCGAACCCTCTGGAATTTGCCAGACGCGCTCTTACCACGCCCCTTAGGCCATGCCCACGGAGCCCTGGTTGGTTGTTGGGGTCTTACTGGCTGCGCCCTTGACGTCTGCTTGACGTGGCCACACCCCCGATCTCGCGCTCCGCCCCTTTTCCAGGCCTTACCTCGTGGCATTTGGCTGGTTTCAGCATCCTAATGCGAGGGGCAATGGGGCGCAGACTGGATGGTGCGCAATGAGGTCGATTTGGAGGGTGGGTCGCGAAATGAACGGGGCCTACTCTTATTTATTTATTTTACACCGCAGGTATCACTATTGGAAATGGCCTTATCTCACATATACTATGAAATAACTAACGTTCTAAGGTGACCTACATGTTGCATGTGGACTAACTATGGGGGCAAAACCTTTAACCTTTATTAATCAAATATGTACACTTTCTCAGAACCGCAACAATATAAATGTATATATATATATATATATATATAAATGTATATATCATATATATATATATATATATATATATATATATATATATATATATATATATATATATATATATATATATATATATATATATATATATATATATATATATAAAAATGTATACAGGGTGAGTCAAAAGTAGCGCCCGATTTCTGTTTTTTCGGCTTTCTGTTTCTGTTCTGGTGAATTTCCCCCCGAATAAATGGTTAGATAAACATGTCATTCATTTATTTCTACCTTCTTGTAGACTAATACAAATGGCAAACAAACAATCAACTGACAGAAATATATATATATATATAGATATATGTGTGTATATAATATATATGTATATATATATATATATATAGATATATGTGTGTATATAATATATATGTATATATATATATATATATATATATATATATATATATATATATATATATATATCCATATATATATCTATCTATAATTCCAGTAATCTCTGTGTGTTTGTTTGTACGTTTGTACGTTTGTTTGTCTGTGACCGCTGTTTCTCGACAACCACGGGTCCGATATACTTTAAACTTGCCAGGTATATTGCTGGGGACCCGAGGATGTGCCTTTTCAAGGTTTCATATTAATCGGACAATTACTTACCGAGCTATGTCCAAAAAACGATTCAACCAATCAGAGAGCAGCGAGCTATCGCGTGTGCCGAACGTGGCGAACACACTCTGCCTCGGATGGCACATTTGAGAGCGTATTCATTTATTTCCCGTCGGCAAACTATGTTGGCGCTATGTTGGCGTTAAACGATGTTTTAAAACTAATTAAAACCCCGGGGGGATTGTCACTGTACTCGCAAGCCGTTCGCCGTTCGCTTTGGCGTTGCGAATGGACCAAAACATTTCATGAACCAAACCATTTCATGTAAAGCGTTCGCCGTTCGCTTTGGCGTTGCGAATGAACCAAAACATTTCATGGACCAAACCATTTCATGTAAATAGAGGGGGGGATATAATTTTAGATATAGATATAGTACGGGCATGCCCTAGTATCTATAATTCCAGTAATCTCTGTGTGTGTGTGTGTCTGTGTGTGTGTGTGTGTGTCTGTGTGTGTGTGTGTGTGTGTTTGTCTGTGACCGCTGTTTCTCGACAACCACGGGTCCGATCTAATTGAAACTTGCCAGATATATTGCTGGGGACCTGAGGATGTGCCTTTTCAAGGTTTCATATTAATCGGAGAAGTAGTTACCGAGCTATGGCGATTTATTTACCAAACTAATCACAGAACAGGTTGCGGGGTAGGCCACCCAATCACAGAACACGTTGTTGCGTAGGCGTGGCCGATGTGAGAGCGCGTGCGCCAATGGTAATTCGAGGCGTAGCGGGCGCCATTTGGAGGAGCTGGGAGGACTCAGTCGTGATAGAGTGAGCCTGAGTGAGTATATCAAGACAAGAACAAGATCTAGAAGGAGGTATGTACGGTGCGATTCATATAATATATTGTTTAGTTATCGTCGATGAGGAATTTGGGGTCGGAATGGGTGATCGGCCTGGGTGACTGGGTCTCGACTAGATGCTGGGCCGCACCAAGGAACGGGCACCCACGTACGGGCACGTCCTAGTATATATAATTATATACACATATATATATATACACCTTCATGGGGGTGAAGGTATATATATAGGTATATATATATATATATATATATATAATATATATATATATATATATATATATATATATATATATATATACATACATATATATATATATATATACATATATACATATATATACACAAAAATATACATATATATATACATATATATATACATATATATATACATATATATATACATATATATATACATATTGTTACGGACCGCGGATAAGATGTTGGTTTGCTGGAGCGGATGGCACCGCGGCCCTAACAGTTACCCCGACTAACCCGATTCCTGAACGTTGGCCGAATCGCGCCACAGATATTCAATGGGGAAAAGACTAAAGCGAAGGATGTGAAGAAGAAGAAAGACAACGGGTAAGGAATACAAATATAATTTATTTACTATTTACAAGACCAAAATAACCAAGGAGAAGGAAGGATAATAAAATAATTTACAGAAGAGGCAAGGCGACACAGCGAAACTTAGGTTAACTATACAGGCTTAATTAATACCCAGTGACAGAACAAACAAAGACAGACTCACGCGGGGAATGATGATAGGAATGGCAGGAGGTGGATGGCTGGAGGGAGAGGAAGGTCCACTGGAACTGGGTCACGGTCGGGCCGGGAGCGGCAGCTCGGTTCCTCCGCAGCCATGGTCGGCACCGCAGTCAACGCCCAAGCTGCGGTCGTGCGAGCTGCCGCGGGACGAGCTCCGCCGGTCGAGTTAAAGCTGCCTGGTGGAGCCAACGCTGCTTGGTGGAGTTTAAAGCTGCTGGTACTGCTCGTGGTACTCCTCTTGCTTGCTCTCAGGACTCTCTCTCAATGCTTGCTCTCAGAACTCCTTCTCTCAATGCTTGCTCTCAGAACTCCTTCTCTCAATGCTTGCTCTCAGAACTCCTTCTCCCTCCTCTCTGCTCTGCGCTGCTTGTGTACTGCCAACTCTCTGACGCACCTCTCTTTGCACGTCTCTCTTTTGGTCCAACCACACACTCGGCTTTTGCGCGCGCGCTTTTATAGCGCCTCAGGCGATCAAGCCGCTAGTGTCCAGGACACGCCCATCGGTCAGCTCGCCTCGGCCCTGATTGGTCGGCACGGCCCTCTGGCTCCGCCCTTGATGACGATGGGCGGGCACGCCCTTCTTCCCCGAGCTGAGCACATGCTTAATGGCGGCAATTGTAGTTGGCAATGCGAATGGCAATTGACGAAAAGGGAATGTGAACGGAATCTACTCTTATTTCACCTGGTGCAATGGAGTGTCATCTTAATGGAAGACAAGGCCTTACCCTAATACACATAATAAGGAAATAAACTACTGAACAGGGATATTATGGTGTCCTTCATGTATGCTTTATGGAACTAACTACGGGAACGCCCTTTGACCTTTATACAACACTGGAGTAAGGAGGGCGATATTTTAACAACAATTTACACAATAACAACAAAAAAAACAAACCATTCTCATATCCACAATATATATATACATATATATATATATATACATATATATATACATATATATATATATATACAGATATATATATATACTAGCGGGGTCACCCGTGGGAATCCCACGGGCATGGATGTGTGTGACATTTCGACATATTGAGTTATATGCTGCACATTCATTTTTACAAAATGGTTACTGGCAAGTCATCAGATCCAGAAATGGTGTGAATTTAGTTATTTCACATAATATGTGACCCCTCACTCCTCTCCACCTGACACTCTCCTGTCTCCACCTGACACTCTCCTGTCTCCACCTGACACTCTCCTCTCTCCACCTAGCACTCCTCTCCTCTCCAAACCCTCACATCCCTCTCCTTTCCAATCCCTCACCTCTCCAATCCCTCACACTCCTCTCCTCTGCAATCCTTCACACGCCTCTCCAATCGCGCCTCACACTCCTCTCCAATCGCGCCTCACACTCCTCTCCAATCGCGCCTCACACTCCTCTCCAATCGTGCCTCACACTCCTCTCCAATCGTGCCTCACACTCCCCTCCAATCACTCCTCTCCAATCGTGCCTCACACTCCTCTCCAATCACGCCTCACACTCCTCTCCAATCGTGCCTCACACTCCTCTCCAATCGCGCCTCACACTCCTCTCCAATCGCGCCTCACTCGCCTCTCCAATCGGCTTTCCCCGTCTCGTTTCTCTCCTTTTTCTCCCGTCTCGTTCTTTTTCTTGCTCCAAATCGGCCCGTCGGAATCGGAAATCGGCCCGTCTCGCCCGTCGGCCCGTCGGAATCGGAAATCGGCCCGTCTTGCTTTTGTGCTTGTGCGTAAATAAATTGTGTTCATGACACCATTTCTGGTGTTGGGCTAGCGGCTAGGGTGCCGGCTTAGGATCCTGGGTTCGAATCTCGGTCGATCGCCGAATTAATGCCAGGGGGGTTGACTCAACCTGTCATCCTTCCGAGGTCGGCTAATTGAGTACCAGTTCACTGGTAATTCCCTGTTTGTCGTTGAAGGCGGCAAAAGGGGTTGGCGTCAGGAAGGGCATCCGGCCGTAAAACATTGCTTCAAAAAGGGGACAAAAAAACAACAACTACCACGGTCCCCGAAAAGGCCAACCCCCGCTTTGCGGGGAAAAATGGCCTCTAAACGGTGGTTTTTACACCATTTCTGGATCTGATGACTTGCCAGTAACCATTTTGTAAAAATGAATGTGCAGCATCTAACTCAATATGTCGAAATGTCACACACATCCATGCCCGTGGGATTCCCACGGGTGACCCCGCAAGTTTGCATTGACGTTCGTCGATGGACTCGTTCGCCCGTCTCATTCGTTTTCTTGCTGCATCCTGTTCAAGTCTGCGTTCTTCATCGATCGTCTCATTCATTTTGGAAATAGAAGTTTCCACGCAGCGCATGAATTGTCACGATCCTCAAGAGGAATTTGTCTCGTAATCATCAAATGATAAATGGCAAGTAAATTATATTGTGGAAAATTAAAGATTTCAAATAAACCTATTTAAAGTGTATTCGCACATAACTAATTTTAAAAAACGAAGAAATATCTCTCGGTAATTTCCTGAAACATATTTTACTTCCGGCTAATAATGTTGAATTAAATAAAAACGAAGAAATATATGTCGGCATCATTGTTGACGTTTTTGTGACGACTGTCATCAAACGAAAAAGTAATATATCTTAACGGAAAAGCAAAAGCGAATTTTTAATATATGCTGCCGTCGTTGCCGTCGGTGTCATGTTGGGCGGTGTATGATACACCATGACGCGATTTTTAAAAATATATCTCTGCATTTTCCCGCGTGTGTGGAATGTTCTCAATTATTGCTGACACCGAGTCCAAAACCATCGATAAAAATGAAATCATATGGTGAGTTAGATTGGAGATAAAGGCGTGAGAGAGACTCAATGGCCTTGAAGTTGAAGTTACAGGCGTTTGAGAATTCATTTCGTTCTATAAACGGCAACTTTCATTGGATTTCCTTCCCGTTTTTTTTCAACCGAGTCGAAAACTATGTTAGCGACTGTGAAAAATGAAATGATATATCGAATTTTTAATATGTATCGACACGTTGCCGTCGGTGTCATGTTAGGCGGTGTATGATACACCATGACGCGATTTTAAAAAATATATCTGCATTTTCCCGCGTGTGTGGAATGTTCTCAATTATTGCTGACACCGACTCTAAAACCATCGATAAAAATGAAATCATATGGTGAGTTAGATTGGAGATAAAGGCGTGAGAGAGACTCAATGGCCTTGAAGTTACAGGCATTTGAGAATTCATTTCGTTCTATAAACGGCAACTTTCATCGGATTTTCTTCTCGTTTTTTTTCAACCGAGTCTAAAACTATGTTAGCGACTGTGAAAAATGAAATGATATATCGAATTTAAAATAGATATCGACACATTGCCGTCGGTGTCATGTTGGGCGGTGTATGATACACCATGACGCGATTTTAAAAAATATATCTCTGCATTTTCCCGCGTGTGTGGAATGTTTGTGGAAAATTAAAGATTTCAAATAAACCTATTTAAAGTGTATGCGCACATAACTAATAAAAAAAACGAAGAAATATCTCTCGGTAATTTCCTGAAACATATTTTACTTCCGGCTAATATGTTGAATGAAATAAAAACGAAGAAATATATGTCGGCATCATTGTTGACGTTTTTGTGACGACTATCATCAAACGAAATAGTAATATATCATAACGGAAAAGCAAAAGCGAATTTTTAATATATATCGACACATTGCCGGCGGTGTCATGTTGGGCGGTGTATGATACACCATGACGCGATTTAAAAAAAATATATATCTGCATTTTCCCGCGTGTGTGGATTGTTCTCAATTATTGCTGACACCGAGTCTAAAAGTAAAACCATCGATAAAAATGAAATCATATGGTGAGTTAGATTGGAGATAAAGGCGTGAGAGAGACTCAATGGCCTTGAAGTTACAGGCATTTGAGAATTCATTTCGTTCTATAAACGGCAACTTTCATCGGATTTTCTTCCCGTTTTTTTTCAACCGAGTCTAAAACTATGTTAGCGACTGTGAAAAATGAAATGATTTATCGAATTTGATTTGAAATAAAACTGGGGGAGAGCAAGACACCACGGGCCTACAAAACAGGACTCAAAGCTATGCGAGTTAATAAAATGGTGGATATTTGTTTATAGCCACTCCCAGAATGGGTGGAGCTATGGGTGGAGCTACTCTGCAAACCGAGTAAGCCACACCCCGGACAGACACCCAACAGATAGACAGACAGACAGACAGACAGAATCATCTACGGCTATTATAATATAGATATTATATATATATATACATATATATATATACATATACATATATATATATACATATACATATATACATATATATACATACATATACATACATATACATATTGTTGCGGATATGGGATTTGGCCTCCATCCATATCCGCTTGTAAATATTCCCCTATTTCCCCAATACTCCCCAACTATCCCCAATCCCCCATTCCCTAGTCCCATTGTCTGTAAACAACACTCTGTAGAACCGACCTTCCCCTTTTTCCCCCATTAAATGTCGTGCCCAGGTTCACCGCATCTCACGTAAACTATAGGACATCTTGCTAGTTATTCTTAGTCTATGTCAGTTAAGGACTCGTTTCCATTAATTCTGACTCTTCGTTGCACCAGAATGTGATTGTATGGCACCTGTAGTAAGTTTAGGACCTCCCCATACCTCCTCCCATCTTCCTCATGAAACAACAACAACAACAACAACAACAACAACAACAACTACAACAACAGCGCGCGGGGAGTGTGCGTCCTCACTCCGGCTTGGTTAGCCGCCATTGCCCATGTGCTCGACGGGGTTACCAAATAGGGGCTCCCTGTCAGCTCCTCGTCAAGGGCGGAGCCCGGTAACCCCCCGCACCCAATAAGAAGCGGCGGGCCGATTCCATCTGGGGCGGAGCTAACGAGCCGAGGGCGTGTCACTCCCCGCTGGATATACGCAGCCACTTACCGGACGTGACGTCAGATACGCCCCCAGCTTGAAAAGAGAAGTCGCCACCTCCGAGCGCTGAGAGACCTCCCGCATCTCTGGACCGGACCGGGTCGATTCTGCCCCTGAGCCAAGGTGCACCTTGAGCCTCGACTACCTGCCCTTCCTTGCCATCAATCCCTGTGTGAGTCAGTTTTGTCCTGTTTATCTGTGGTCTGTCGGGGCTACTATAAGACCGTGATTAAGTGCCCACCTTCCTATGCTGTCCCTCTTGTCCTTGTAATCTCAACGTTCCGCATATCCCATATTATAACCTCCTCCGGAGGTCTTGAGAACTGTACCCCTGGTGTCGTGTCATTTAAACCCAGCCGTTGTGTCCTTTCCTTAATTGATTTAGCGTAGCGCGACTCGGCCAACGTTCGAGTATAATCGGGTAAACTGTGCAGACGCGGTCATACCAAACCGCTCGGTAAACTAACATCCAAAACCGCGTCTGTAACATTTGGTGTCGAGGAGTTGGATTCGGACCTGGGACTAAATTCGTTAGGCCCAAATTTTGGAACACCAATTGTACCATTAGGGTAACATTTGGTGTCGGGAAGTGGGATTCGATCCGGAGCGCGTTTCACGCGCTCGAAATTATAACAGCGAAATTTAATTGTGTTTTACAAAAAAAAAAAAAAACCCGAATTTTGAAAGTCGCGCTATGGCAGACCAAGACGGCTGGGTTCCGGTAGAAGAGAGTGAGGCAGGGTCGATCCAGGACCAAATTGAGGGACAAGAGGAGAGCGAAGCAGTGAGGGTAGCAGATTCGCAAAATAGCGTCGTCACGCACGAGGTAGCGGGCGCGCAAAATGGCGCCTCGCAGATGGCCACGGCGACCACGCCCGCGACCGTGGTAGCGCCGCAGGTGGATTCGAACCTTTTTATGTTGCAAAGGGGGCCCTTATGGAGAGGCTAGAAGCAAAAATGGGGGTAATGGGAAACCAAATGGGGGTAATGGGGAACAGTATAGAAGCTCAGGGTGAGCGATTAGAGGGCAAAATGGGGGTCATGGGGGGCGAAATGGGGTCCAATAGCGAGAAATTGAGGGAGGACATGGGGGCCCAGATCGGAGGGTTAGGGAGTAGAATAGAGGGATTAGACAATAGATTAGGGGAAATGCAAAAGGGGTTAGAGGGGTTAGAAAACAGTATGGAAGGCAAATTGAGGGACATGAGGGACCAAGCGGAAAGGGAAGTTAAACAAATGGGGCAGCAGATAGAGGGGGTCAGAATGGGGGTAGAAACCAAACTGGATGCTCACAGGGAGGAAATGGAGCAGATGAGGGTGGCATCTGGGCAGGAGATGCAAGTGATGGGAGAGGAGATCAGAAGAGGTGTGAGTGAGGAGGTCGGAGGAGTGCGCGAGGAGGTGAGGCACTGTAAGGAGCACATGGAGAAGGAGGTGAGAAAGGGGACTGTAAAATTGCAAGGCGGCATAGAGGACCTGACGCAGGAGGTGGAACAGCTGACGGAGGGACAAAAAGGGCTAACGGAGCAGGTTCAAAGGAACACTGCGGTATTAGGAGGGTTAAAGGCGACACAGAAAGAACTAAAAGATGACTTGATAGCGACGAAGAGGGAATGTCAGATGGTACGTGAGGGACTGACAACGAGGTTGGACGAGGTGATAGAGGTAATGGAGACGACGGACCGGCAGGTGAGGACGCACATGGAAACGGTCAAGGTAGCCTTAGAGGACGAACTTGAGGAGACGTACCGGGGAATAAAAGAGGTGAAGCAGAAATTAGAAGAAGTGGAAGAAGGGGTGAGCGAAATTAAGAAGCGACGGAGAGGGGATAAGAAAGAGATAAAAGAGGAGATAAAAGAATTGGTCCAAAGTCTGTGTTTGGATCGTGATGATGTGCTCATTAACCGGATGAGGGATTCGCAGGTGATGGAGGAGAAGCGAAGAGGAAGAGGACCCGGTGTAAGTGGTGACCAATATGGTCGTGCGTATGATGCGCCAGGTGATTTAAGGAGCTTGGGGGTCGAGATGGACCCGGGTGTTCGTGAGAGGCCGTTGGCGAAGTGTGCGACAGGTCTGGTGTGCGAAAAAGGAGGTGTGCAAGAAAGTCCGACTCTGGGGTGTGTGAGGAACAAGTGCGTGCCAAGGAGTGAGGGTGCTGGCGCGAGTGAGTCGGTCGTAGCGCGTGTGCGAGGGAGCACATGGAAGCGCGGTGTGGTAAGTGTTACAGAGGGTGTGACGGGAGAGTGTGCGCAAGAGTGTGCGCGAGAAAGGTGTGTGACGGACAGGTGCATGGGGAAAGAGTGCGCTGTCAAAGGCAAGGAAGCATGCACGCCTGTGGTGAGTGTTACAGAGGGTGTGACGGGAGAGTGTGCGCAAGAGTGTGCGCGAGAAAGGTGTGTAACGGACAGGTGCATGAGGAAAGAGTGCGCTGTCGGGAGTAAGGGTAAGTGCGTTGTCACGAGTGGTGGTGAGAGTAGTGAGAGTGACAAAGAGCGTGAGTTGGTTGTGACAGGTGAGCGAGGATGTACACCTGGAATGGAAGGATGCACACCTGGAATGGTAGAGCGTGAGTGGGAATGCATGCTGGAATTGGTCGTGAGGCACGTGGTTGGGTGTGCGAGTGAGGGCACACCTGTGATTGTCACAGAGGAGGTGACCGCGGAGGGGGCGCGAAGAGGTGTGTTGGTGAGGTGTGCGAGCGACGAATGTGTGCCAAGGTGTTCGGTGGTCAGGTGTGTGACCAAGTCTGTGAGTGGAATGAGAGTACCTGGGTGTGTAAGGAAAGGTACGACGAGGAGCATGGAGACGGCTGGATGTGTGAGCAAGGAACGGGCTGCGGGGTGTAAGCATGCAGGTGAAGCATCGACGTTAAACGGAGCAGCGGTTAGGTCGACTTTTAGCCGAATCGGGCCCTCGGTGCGTGCCGGGCCTCGCTTTGAACGGCCGCGTCTGTGCTCCACTAGGCGGAGCGGGCAGCTGGATAGGAAGGGTCGTCATGGCGACCACTTTTTGTTGAGGCATTCCGGCAGGTCGAGATCGGGCCATGGGATGGCTCCGTGCCGAGATGGTGCGTGGGATCTCGGCCCGGGTAAACCTCCTTCCCTGCACCGAATGCGGGACGTATCCAGCCGCTGGCGCCAAACAACCCGCATTCATGGCTTGGCTGTACGCAGCCGAGCTTTAGAGGTAAATTGGCGCACCGAGAGGCATTAGTGAATGGACTGTGTGATGAGGTTAGTGTTTTGGCCCCGAAATTAGAAAAACAAAATTTGATGATTGGCAAAGGATTGGCAGTAATGATTGGCAGATGATGAGTAGTGATTGGCAAATTTTTGATTTGTTGAAATTTGATGTGCAAAATTGGTAGTGAGCGATGGGCCCGGTGGGTAAGGGTGGCATCCCTGCCACCCTTCCCATGGTGGGGCAAATGCGCTATAGATTATGGGGTGTATGGCAGTGAAAACTAGCCCGGGTGGGTTAGGATATTGGTAGGGATCTAGCGAAGATGACATTAGGTAACGTTAAGTTTAGTAGTGACTGATACCTGTAGTGGGGACGCAGGTAGTTTAGTGTGGATGATAATGACGTGGGAGCGCAATAGTTTAAAGGGACGACTGGGAAGCGCAAGTTTCAGAGGGGAGTAGTTAGATGAGATGATGCTGTGTGAGAACTGGACAGGTGTGTGGAGCAGTGGATGAGTAGTGAGTGTAGTGGATCAGCGCGAATGCGCTTGGGGAGAGAAGGGTGCAGGTGGCACCAGGTGTGAGAGCACAGGTGTGCAAGTAAAGGTGTGTGGAATACATGGAGTAAGTGGTACGGAGTGGTGTGCATGGTGCGAAGGTGTGGATGGGGGAAGAGTGGACCCCTTTCACAAGTACCCGGGGCGGGTAGTGTAAGTGTTAGGTAGAGGGTATAGGTAAATTGTGGTTGGATATTGGCATTTGTGGTGCGGTTGCAGAATGGTATTGCGGATGGGTGCATTAGTGTTGTGGAAATGGCTGGGCGTGTAGCCTGTTAGTGTGTGTAGTTGGTTGGGCACTCCACCACTGTGAGGATGTCGGCCAGGTGAGGCCGCAGGTGGGCTCTGGGAGCCGTTAGTGTCAGTGGGTGCCTGAGGATCCCGGGTGTGGATCGGGCAGCCCAGTGCCAGAGAGGGCACCGAGTGGGGAGAGCGCCAGAGGGCCTTCCCCAGGTAGTTAGGTTAGGGTAAGGAGCAGGTAAGCTCGGAGGCAACTGCAGTGGTGGAGGTGTGCAGGTGGGTAGACCTGCTGGGAGAGCTACACGTCGCGGCCCAGAAATTGTGCGAGGGCACCGGGAGATGAATCGGGGGAGTGAGACCCCAAATTGAAAAGCACCACAGTTTGGTCAATGGGAATTGGTTTTTAGAACCCATAGTGTAAGAGGGCCAATGGTTTGGCAGGAGAAAGACCCCGGGTAATGTAAAGTTGTTAAAGTCATTTAGGAAATAGTTAGGATTGATGAACCTGTCGCACCATACGCAGCCACTTACCTGAGGTGATGATGATGACTCCACACCTGTGTTTTCTTTGTTCTGTGTGCAGGAAATAAGAATTGCTGTTTGGATTTGTGAGACGCATCACGACGTGGACGAGACATTGGGGTGCTTCCATCTCTCCCTCCTTAGGAGGGACTGATGATGAATTGGTGATGGCAAATTATGATGTTGAGTTGGAGATGGCAAATTTTGATGAGAGTTGAAAATGGCAAATTTGATTGGTTAGGAGGGAGAGAAGACGAATTTGGTTTATGGGAGGAACGGGGAAGACAGTAGGGACCTTTGTTGATTTGTAAAGTAGATGTTTATGGGTAGTGTTGTGTTTTGTGGATACAGTAAGGGGTAAGGGAGGGGCAATGTAGGTTACCTGGTGGGGGGGGGGGGGGGGCGTACGGTAGGAACGTACCTGTCTCACCTGGTTCCCATGTGCCCCAAGTGTGCATTACCTAATGTTGCGTGCACTTTTGCGCCCTTACCACCTTACTCACTTGTCTTCTTCTTTTGTCTCCCACCTCCGAGGATCTGGCTTTGGGGCAGAGAGAGAGAGGAGAGAGAGGTGCTGGCTCCGCAGTTGTGGGCCTGCACTTTCGCTGCTTGCTGCCTGGATCGATACACCATATGGACCGCAATTTTGGTGGCCACCCACAATGAACCGCAGTTCTTTTGCGGCCAAGCACCACCCATGGATGGACCTATGGGTCAACGTGGCACCTATGCCATACAGGTGAACCACTAATAGTTGGCCCCCTGACGGCCACAATTTAGAAATGGACGCGGTTGGCGCCTTTCGTTATTTTTAAAGAAGCAAGAAGGCCAAGTGCACCACATGAAGGCAAGACCAGCGGCAGAACATCGGCCGGCTGCGACACCACCGGTGACTATAAACACTTTATTGGTGCACCGGATGGTGCTGACTGTGTGATGGGGTGGTGCTTTTGGTGCTTGGATGGGGTGCTCTGCACATTATTAAAGGCCGTAAGGCCACAGAGCACTCGTGGGTTGGTGTATCGATGCTGGCATGCGTGCTCTCTCTATGCATAACATCTGCATGTGTTCCTCCAAAAACAGGTCCTGGATCGTAGTGTAAATATCAGCGTAGTCTTGTGTAAATAATGCTCCCTACCGGCTGTATGTTTAGTTTGAGGATTCTTTCCGCGATTCGGTTATCCTGTGGGTGTGTTTCTGAGAGGAGAAGGGTGCAACGTCGCAGGGGGACATATTTACTCATTTGTGAACATCTGTAAAACTGTCGCACTCAGGGTAGAGTTAATAGTAGAGGGAACTACATCTGAGTGCCACACTAAAGTAGGTAAAAAATTTATCGGGTCGGGACGCCCCGAGGGTAGAGAAGGGTGCAATGTTGCGGATATGGGATTTGGCCTCCATCCATATCCGCTTGTAAATATTCCCCTATTTCCCCAATACTCCCCAACTATCCCCAATCCCCCATTCCCTAGTCCCATTGTCTGTAAACAACACTCTGTAGAACCGACCTTCCCCTTTTTCCCCCATTAAATGTCGTGCCCAGGTTCACCGCATCTCACGTAGACAACTATAGGACATCTTGCTAGTTATTCTTAGTCTATGTCAGTTAAGGACTCGTTTCCATTAATTCTGACTCTTCGTTGCACCAGAATGTGATTGTATGGCACCAGTAGTATGTTTAGGACCTCCCCATACCTCCTCCCATCTTCCTCATGAAACAACAACAACAACAACAACAACAACAACAACAACAACAACAGCGGCGGGGAGTGTGCGTCCTCACTCCGGCTTGGTTAGCCGCCATTGCCCATGTGCTCGACGGGGTTACCAAATAGGGGCTCCCTGTCAGCTCCTCGTCAAGGGCGGAGCCCGGTAACCCCCCGCACCCAATAAGAAGCGGCGGGCCGATTCCATCTGGGGCGGAGCTAACGAGCCGAGGGCGTGTCACTCCCCGCTGGATATACGCAGCCACTTAGCGGACGTGACGTCAGATGCGCCCCCAGCTTGAAAAGAGAAGTCGCCACCTCCGAGCGCTGAGAGACCTCCCGCATCTCTGGACCGGACCGGTGTCGATTCTGCCCCTGAGCCAAGGTGCACCTTGAGCCTCGACTACCTGCCCTTCCTTGCCATCAATCCCTGTGTGAGTCAGTTTTGTCCTGTTTATCTGTGGTCTGTCGGGGCTACTATAAGACCGTGATTCAGTGCCCACCTTCCTATGCTGTTCCCTCTTGTCCTTGTAATCGAAACGTTCCGCATATCCCATATTATAACCTCCTCCGGAGGTCTTGAGAACTGTACCCCTGGTGTCGTGTCATTTAAACCCAGCCGTTGTGTCCTTTCCTTAATTGATTTAGCGTAGCGCGACTCGGCCAACGTTCGAGTATAATCGGGTAAACTGTGCAGACGCGGTCATACCAAACCGCTCGTAAACTAACATCCAAACCGCGTCTGTAACAATATATACATATACATACATATACATACATATACATACATACATACATACATATACATACATATACATATAATATACATATATATACATATATATACATATATATACATATATATACATATATATACATATATATACATATATTACAATATCATATAATATACCATAATACATATATACACATATATATATACATATATATACAATATATATACAATATATATACATATATATACATATAGTATACATATATATACATATATATACATATATATACATATATATACATATATATACATATATTATACATAATATATTACATATATATACATATATATACATATATATACATATATATACATATATATACACATATATATACATATATATATACATATATATATATATATATATATTTCTTTCAGTTGATTGTTTGTTTGCCATTTGTATTACAGTGTACAAGAAGGTAGAAATAAATGAATGACATGTTTATCTAACCATTTATTCGGGGGAAAATTCACCAGAACAGAAACAGAAAGCCGAAAAAACAGAGAATCGGGCGCTACTTTTGACTCACCCTGTATATATCTATCTATAATTCCATTAATCTCTGTGTGTAGTGTGTGTATGTGTGTTTGTATGTGTGTATGTTTGTCTGTGACCGCTGTTTCTCGACAACTACCGGTCCGATATACTTGAAACTTGCCAGGTATATTGCTGGGACCCGAGGATGTGCCTTTTCAAGGTTGAAATTAATCGGACAAGTAGTTACCGGAGCTATGGCGATTTCTTACCAAACACCCGCAAGCCGTTCGCTTTGGACCAAACCATTTCATGTAAATAGAGGGGGGGGGGTTCTGTGGTCGTTGCGAATGGACCAAACCATTCATGTAAATACGAGGGGGGGGGTTCTGTGGTCGTTACTGCCACGTGGTTTCAAAGTTTTTTTTTGTTGTTGTTGTTTGCACGCATGTTTTTTTGCACCCACGTACGGGCACGCCCTAGGATGTTTACACACACACACCCCTACACAAATTTTTTTTTTTTTTTTTTTTTGGCAAGGAACGGGCACCCACGTACGGGCACGTCCTAGCTTATATATAGTACGGGCATGCCCTAGTATATATAAATATATATAAAAATATATATATAAATATATATAAATATATATATAAATATATAAATATATATATATATATATATAATATACTATATATATATATATAAATATATATATAAATATATATATAAATATATATATAAATATATATATAAATATATATATAAATATATATATAAATATAAATATATATATAAATATATATATAAATATAAATATATATATAAATATATATATAAATATAATATATAAATATATATATAAATATATATAATAAATATATATATAAATATATATATATAAATATATATATAAATATATATATATAAATATATATATATATATATATATATATATATATATAAATATAAATATATATATAAATATATATATATAAAATATATATATTATATATATTGTTACGGTCCGCGGATAAGGATGTTGTTTGCCGAGCGGAGGCACCGCGGGCCGAACAGTTTCCCCGATTCACCCGATCCCCCGAACGTTGGCTG